>NC_066585.1:427269975-427574657 GCF_024323335.1 Lathyrus oleraceus | reverse complement strand
ACGATTGAGAGTCGATGAAAGGATCACGCCACTCACCATGGCTTGTTGTGAAGGATCTCCCTAGGAAGTAATACTACTGAAAGTAAAAAATGAATGCAACGTATACAGCTTAACCGACACGAGTATCTTGTACATTCCGAAGTAAGGAAGAAATCGCACCAAATTAATGAGTACTGTGGATCCTGTCAAAGTTGAACCAAACAAAGTGAGTCATAAAAAGCCATACACATTGATCATCATGAGCGCCATTCAGGTTTGTCTTTATCACTCTAAATTTGCGTAGACCCTCTAGGACTGTCACTGCATGATACACACACTGAGGCACGTTGTTTGAAATTAACCCCGAGCCTTTCTAGCCATCCCGAATAATTATATCCCTCGTTAACCCCATTTGAGCCTATATCCATTTTTTGTTAAACACCATAAATTAGCCAAAACACTTCCTCACCCTGTTCAGAGTCATGATAATACATTCAAAAATGTCTTGAAAAGCTAAGTTTGAGGAAAAAAACCCCAAAGGCTCCCAAAAAAGAAAAAGAAAAAATTGATGAATCGAGAGAAAGAAAGAAAAAAGAAAAAAAGAAAAATGATAACTCGAAGATTCAAAAAGAAGCACGGAAAAAGGGCATTCGGTAAAGAAAAAACAAGAAAAGAAAACCGAGGAAATAAAAGAAACAAACACAGGATGTAACATCGACTCTGAACCAAAAGCCACTTGTTTTCCATTTTAATAATCCATACCCTAACCCAAGCCAAGCTACAACCTGAAAGACCTCAAAAGTGTGTGTGTTGTGTCTAGGTGATAGGAAAAGAGAGACTATTCAAACTTGTGAGTGATATTGCATACTTTGAATTATGAGTGTAAACAGCTTACTCCGAGAGAATTGGTGAGAATGTGATATAAGCTGACAGGTAAAACGATGCTTTGAAGTGAAGGTGTGAATAAAGACTTACAAAGAAAGGCAGGACTTGTGGAAGGAAAAGGGAAGACGTTAGGGAATTATCTCAGCAGTGGTGGAAAACATGAAGAATTCTGGGGAGTGACAATGTGTCTGAAACATTACTTGGGACAAGCAATGAGCTAAATTTGGGGTTGTGATCAGTCACCATTTACATTGAGTTTTCATTACTGATCCGACTCGAAACAAGAGGCATTTGACACACTGTGCAAGCATTTATGGTACATTTCGAGTTAGTTTTACTTCCGTCATTTTATTTAAGCATTTTTAATCTTTTTTATGTTTTACTTTTTATTTTCGTGATTTTATGGGTGGGATAGCTGTGTTTTTCTCCAACAGGTCCAGGTAGAAGAACCAGAGAACTCAGAACGAGACAGTGCAAGATTGATCAGTGCATTTTGATGCACGTTCTTCCATGTTTGTACTTAAGCATTTCTTCGGTTTGCTTTGATTATTTTTATGTTTTAATGTGTTTTCATAATTTATTTTATTTTTGCACTTATTTAATTTTCGTATTTAATTTTCGTATTTAATTTTCAGCATTAGCATCTTTCGCGAGAAAAATCATATCTTGAGCTAGGAGTATCGGATTGAGACGTGCTACCATTTGATGGAAAGCTAAGAAAAAGATCTACAACTTTTGTTCAGAAGTCGAGAGCTGAATCAGACTATAGCAGGGCCAGAAATTTCGTTGAAGCTGCTGCATTATTTTTATATTTTGTTTGGGTTAGTTGTATTGGGCCTGGATCGTACATTTGACCCGGTTGAGTTGTGAAACGGGTTTGGGTGTTTTTACCTAGGTTAGGCAGCCAAAAACAGGGGGACGTTTTTCTGTTCATGTACGATTTTTTGAGAGCTAGCAAGATGACTATGGAGAACTAATCCCTTTTGAATCAACCTGTTGTAATTCAGAATCCGCTTTGAGGTTTTTATTAATTCCAATTTGTTTCCTTTGAATTCTTCTTATAATTCCAATTATTTGCTTAATCTAATTGTTGTTATAGGATAGAATCCTTAAATTCGATTGATGAATGATGATCCCGAATCAATTTCGTGTTAACATAGCTTTTATTTTATCACGAACGATCAAGTTATGTCTGCTTAATTCGCAATAGTTTTTAATCCGTTTGCTTAATTCGGAATTTGGAAATATTACTCGCATAATTTCCTTTACGCTTGTTAACGGTAATTATAATCGAATAGGAGCAGACCCGTTAGGGATTTGGAATTTTATAAGAATCAATGATAAGTCGGAAGATGACGCAGTAGGTTGGTTCGTGTCAGCTTATTTTATAATCACTTTTAAAAATCACTTTTTCAAATCTAAACCTACCAACCCCCTCCCCCCTTTTTGTTTTATCGGTAGATTAATTAAACAAGAATCCTTGAGAACGATATTTGAGTCAATTTGTCGTTAAACTACATTTTTGAAAAACTACTCGTTTTGATCCGCGTGCGACAGCGGATCAGAGATTCCGGCAAGCAAAGGAGAAGAAAACCCCCGTACAGGAGGCCTGGCACGGCCACCCGTGTCACCTGACACGGGCCGTGTCAGGCAAGGGAAGACATGTGAAGAAAAACAATAGCCTGACACGACCACCCGTGTCAGGAAGCATCCTCAACCGTGTCACCCCCTGCCAGGGGCGTGTCAGCCAGAACAGTAGGCTGACACGGCCACTCGTGTCAGCTGACACGGGCCATGTCAGCCCAAGCCCAAAAATCCAGTTTTCTCGGGCTTTTTGTTCATCGGGTTTTTTAGAGATATCTTTGGACCTGTCCAACTGCTGCTGGGAATTTTCACTATAAAAGAAGGTCTTCTGCCAAAGGAAAACTCATCTTGGAATACGGCTAAACACAATATTGTGAAGCAATCAAGGATTACAAAGATCAAGGCATTCAGAGAGCTAAAGGTGTTCATGAGCGGGAGCGATTGAAGATCAAAGTCATCTGATTACTTGTAATGTGTAATTTTTATCTTGAAATTGTTTTAAACAATATGAGTAGCTAAACCCCCAATGCTAGGGGGTGTCCCTGATTTAGAATTGTAATGAATTTGAGTTTACATTTGCATTTATAATATTATTTTTACGGTAACCTTTTGATGTGTTTATTGCTTTCTCTTTCGGACCAATTGAGATTGATTTGTGGTTATCAATTAGGCTAGACCGCCATTGATAAGGTTTTCATAAGGTTACTCTACAGTAGATATCACCTAGGAGTAGGGATACCCTGTATAAACTAGAGTATTCTTGATATTATACAGCTTAACTTCACCCTAATTGACTATGGACGTAGGAGTTAGGGTAGATTGATTAAAGGTTTTCTCACCAAGGACTTGGGAGAAAATACCCTTGAGAACTAGTAGTAATTGATATTTGTTGATGCAAAAGTGACTCAGAGTTGTTATAGGGATAAATCACACACCTTCCGTTACATTGTTCCTTTTCCTCTATAAACCATTATTTTCATCTTTCTTTACCTTTACTTTTATTACTACATTTTTATTCCTAAAAACCAAATTAATACTTTTTGTTTAATTGAATGATAATTTAAACTCAATATTAACTTGCAGTCCTTGAGATCGACATTCGGGGAATTTCGCCATTATTACTCTAAAAGGCAAAATAGTACACTTGTTATTTTCCCAATCAATGCGCCGACTACTTTCCAACGTTGTATGATGTCAATCTTCGCAGATTATCTCAACGGAATTATGGAAGTATTCATGGACAACTTCTCGGTGTGTGGGTTAGACTTTGAAGATTGTCTCATTAACCTTGAGAAAATCCTAGAGAGATGCGTAGAAGTTAACCTTGTGTTAAACTGGGAGAAGTGCCACTTTATGGTTAAAGAAGGCATAGTGTTAGGACATATAATATCTAAAAGAGGCATTGAGGTCGATAAAGCAAAGATAGAAGTTGTAGAAAACCTTAACCCTCCTAAGTCAGTTAGAGAAGTCCATAGTTTCCTTGGACACGCCGGTTTCTACCGACGCTTCATAAAAGACTTCTCTAAAATAACAAAACCCCTGGCCAGCCTTCTGACGAAAGACATTGAATTCATTTTCGATGAAAAATGTATCGAAGCCTTTAACCGTTTAAAACAAGCATTAATTTCAGCACCCATTCTACAAACTCCAGATTGGACTAAACCCTTCGAAATAATGTGTGATGCTAGCGATTTCGCTATAGGAGCTGTTTTAGGATAAAGAAAAGATAAGAAACTACACGTAATATATTACGCTAGTAGAACCCTAGATGCCGCTCAATTAAATTATACAACAACAGAGAAGGAACTCCTAGCTGTAGTTTTCGCAATCGATAAATTTAGGTCTTATCTTGTAGGATCTAAGATTATAGTCTGTACATACCATGCAGCTATCCGTTACCTTCTAAGAAAAAAGGATGCAAAACCTAGATTACTCAGGTGGATCCTTTTGCTACAAGAATTCGACTTAGATATTAGAGACAAAAAAGGAACAGAAAACGTGGTTGCTGACCATCTTTCCAGATTAGAGCATTTAAAGCCAGACCATTTACCTATAAATGATGATTTCACCTATGGCAGACTGATAGCTAAGATAGATACCGCTCCCCTTGGACCTGATAGAGACAACTTTGGGACGATTTCAGAAATTAGCAGAGTACCATGGTACCCTGATTTTGTGAACTATCTAGCCGCTGATATCATACCACCTGACCTCAACTATCAACAGAAGAAGAAATTCTTTAAAGATATAAGACACTTCTATTGGGACGAACCACTCCTTTTCAAAAGAGGAACTGATAACATATTTCGACGTTGCGTCCCGTAAGAAGAAGTTAGAAACATCATAGAGCATTGTCACTCTTCACCCTATGGTGGACATTCAAGCACATCCAAGCACATCCAAGACATATGCTAAGATCCTTCAAGGTGGTCTTTATTGGCCAACATTATGGCGTGATGTCCATACTTATATTGTCCAATGTGACCAGTGCTAGCGCGCTGGAAACATCTTAAGACATGACGAAATGCATTTGAAGAACATCCAAGAAGTAGAACTATTTGACGTTTGGGGTATTGATTTCATGGGACCTTTTCCAACTTCATTTGGAAACAAGTACATTTTGGTAGTCGTTGACTATGTGTCCAAGTGGATAGAAGTTATAGCCGCACCCATCAACGACATAAGAGTAGTCATCAAGATGCTCAAGAATAATATCTTTCCTAGATTTCGAGTACCATGACTTGTCATAAGTGATGGTGGATCACATTTTATATCCAGGATATTTAATAAACTCTTAATGAAATATGGAGTAAAACACAGAGTAGCAACACCATATCACCCCTAGACTAATGGTCAAGTGGAAGTATCTAACAGAGAGATTAAGAAAATCTTGGAGAAAACTGTATCAATATCCAGAAAAGATTGGTCTGAAAAGCTAACAGAAGCACTGTGGGCTTACAGAACTGCTTACCAAACCCCTATTGGAACTACACCATACCAGTTGGTCTACGGGAAGTCATGCCACATACCTTTTGAACTAAAGCACAAGGCATATTGGGCCATCAAGACCCTGAATTTGGATTACCTAACATCTGGCAAGAAGCGAATCCTTGATACTCACAAATTGGAGGAACTCCGCCAGAACGCTTACGAGAATGCCGTTATATACAAAGAGAGAACCAAAGCTTGGCACGACAAAAGGATTGTGAAAAAGGAATTTAATATAGGCGACTCTGTTCTCCTCTTCAATTCGAGATTGCGACTTTTTCCAGGTAAGATGCGTTCGAGATGGACAGGCCCCTTTGAGGTTTCCAAAATCCTAAAATCTGGAGCAGTTGAAATTCGGAACAACTCCTGTAATCCGTTTGTGGTAAATGGACAAAGACTGAAGCAATACCAAGGAGGTGACATCCCCACAGAATGTCATGACCAAACTCTGATCGACCCTCTAGTTCCTACCTCTAACATATAAAGTTCGAATCGTCAAGCTAACGACGTTAAACAAGCGCTGCATGGGAGGCAACCAATGATTTCTTTTCCTTTACTTTTACTATTTTCAATTTATATTTTTATTTGTTATATATATATATATATATATATATATATATATATATATATATATATATATATATATATATATATATATATATATATATATATATATATATATATATATATGGAGACTAACAGTTATGATATTTGCGATTTCAGGTGTCCTCTTTTTCTAATCTAACCTTTTCAGGAATGGAGAATATCGACACTATGCCAGTAATCTTTCGTGACCCAGTTCAAGAGCAGCGCTACGCCGTGCTTTCCCAGCGACCAATGCTGCCCACCAGATATCCCGACTCGAGCTGCATAGAGGCATTAGGCATTGAGCCCAGTGGCAGGCATTTGTGCAATCAGTTGCAGTGGGATGAATACACTGATGTTATGCATGTGACTTACAGGAACCTGACTTTGGAGTTCCTGAGCTCGCTGACTTACGAGCCCTACGTTGGTCACGCCAGTGATGGTGGGTACATTAATTTCAGGTTGTTTGGGGCAAAATACACCTTCAACCACAAGCGTTTCGGTGACTTGCTTGGATTTCAGAATGCCTATGATGCTTCATCTGAGCTCCCCTTAAGCTATTTTCTGAGCCGGGACGTCGAGAAATTTTGGAGTGACATTACGTGTGGAGGTAGTCCTGACCCTTCCACCAAAATATCCAACAAGATTCACAACCCTGCTTTCAGATACTACCAGGTGATCATTGCCCACACCTTCTTGGGGAAGAGTAACCCTGATACGCATGTGAGTGCTGAAGAGATCTTCTTCATGTATTGTACTACTCAATCACGCCCAGTAGATTGTGAAGCTTTCCTAATCGAGAGTCTATATCTTAATGCTCGCTTCGCTGCGAGCCCTATACATGTTGGAAGCACGGTGACTCATATAGCCTCAGCCCTGGGACCTGATAGAAGACTATCTCACCTGACGTCTTACTGCAGCTACACCTTGATGGATATTGATTTCTGTCTGGACCGTGGCCTCATGAGGAGATCTTCTTTCCAACCAGATCAATACAGGCTATTAATCGAGGGTGAGACTATTCACTACTTCACTTTACCTGACCCTCAGGTGACTTGTGTTATTGATCAGGCCAACTGGGCCTACGCCATAGAAAGGCAGGGAGAGACAGTAGACGAGCCGAAGATCGCACCTATCAGAATCAAAGTCCGCACCAACAATCCAAATCTCTAGACTCCAAGCATGCAGTCTGAACTGGTTAAGCTTTGCATGGAGATAGCCCAGCTTCGCCAGGAGCTTGCTGACGTTGCTTTGAAGGTTCAAGTATCAGTTGCCTCACATGACACTGAAACTGATATACTGAATGATGAGATCGCCGACCTCCGACGCCAAATCACAGAGCTTCGAGGATACGAAGTCGAGCAGACTCCACCATACCCTGAGCATTGATGCCATCATGAAGCGAGAAATACCGTTTGAATTTGCCTATTTTCCCTTTATTTATTATTCATGCTTATTTTTATTGTTTCCTTTGACATTATGCTTGCTTTATCTTTCCTAAGATCTCTGGACTCGTGAATTATTATTGACTCTTCATATATATATATATATATATATATATATATATATATATATATATATATATATATTTTTATATATATATATATATATATATATATATATATATATATATATATATATATATATATTATATATATATTAATATTATTATGTTTTTATGTCCATTTTATTTTATTTTGTTTCACTTTACTATGTTATTTTGTTTTGTTTTAGTTTATTTTGTTTTATTTTACTTTGTTTTATTTTATTTTGTTTTATTTTATTTCGTTTTATTTTATTTTGTCAAGGTTAAATAAAAAAACAGCATTCATAGAAACCTATGTGTACCCTTTGACATTATGCTTATTTATCTTTCCTAAGATCTCTGGACTCGTGAATTATTATTGACTCTTCATATATATATATATATATATATATATATATATATATATATATATATATATATATATATATATATATATATATATATATATATATATATATATATATATATATATATATGTTTTTATGTCCATTTTATTTTATTTTGTTTCACTTTACTATGTTATTTTGTTTTGTTTTAGTTTATTTTGTTTTATTTTACTTTGTTTTATTTTATTTTGTTTTATTTTATTTCGTTTTATTTTATTTTGTCAAGGTTAAATAAAAAAAACAGCATTCATAGAAACCTATGTGTACCCCCCCCCCCCTACAAAAATGAAGACAAAAAGATTGAGGCCCAAGTAGCAATGACCAAATCCGGCCCAACCAAGTCCAAAGACATGGCGGGCACCATAAGCTTCATGGCGGGCGCCATGAAGTCTGCAACTTTAACAGGCAGAATCCTCATTTTCACCATTTTTACCTTCTTCAACCTCTCCAAACTCATTTTCTTCTTCTCCCAACTCCACCAAAGTTCATAAAAAAATCCCAACTTTCTCATTTTGACTAGAAGTCATTACCATTTCCAAACTTCACTTCTCCATTTCTCCACCAAAAACCCACTAAAACTCCATTTTCATTCCCTTTCTATAAATACCCATTTTTCTCTACAATCACCATTAATGGCCGGAATGGAGTTCAACAACATCATTCTTCATGGAGGAAAACCCGGTGAGCGACAAAACAAGATTTTGAAAAAATTGCAAACTCGGGAGATCCTCGCTACCAGGTATGTCGACGAAGATTGTTTGTACACTTTAGGCATATACCATAGTGTTTTCCACATGCTTGATAATTTAGGATTACACGATATTTTTGCTAGTAAATCACCCACCTACGATAGGCTCACTAGGGAATTTTTAAGTTCCCTAATTTACAATGCTTACCCTGGCACTACTAGCACGGTAGGTACCGTTTGTTTTAGGATGTTTAATGTAGAATACGAGTACACTACCGATGCTTTAGCGGGTTTTCTAGGAATGCCTTACGGTGAGGGTGCTATCTGTGAGACGCCCTTGGATGATGAATGGGCACTCGAGGCATTTACTTTTTGGAATAAGTTATCTAATATGAATGTCACTTCCTTTGAAGGAATTTTGGCTTCTAATATTCATAACCCGGCCATACGTATTTTTATATACCTTTTGGCATGTACCATATTTGGCCGGGAGAATTCTAACAAAGTAAATGCTCGTGAGTTGCTGTTTTTATAGGGTTGTCTCACTAATCGCAGGATCAATCTTGTTCCTTTTATGTTGGCCCATATGTCTGCCATTCTTAAAAAGGGAGGAACCATCTCTTTTGGTGGTTTGATTACTTCCATTGCTAGAGCGTTAAATCTCAACACTGAGTTAGCCACCTTGGAACCACTCCCTCACCGCACCATTAACTTAAAGTTTTTGAAAGATGTGAAATTATACAAGGTGCGACGAGCAGGTGGTTTTCACCTAATGATCCATGGTGCAGCTATACCCAGTGTTGTTTTACCTTGCTCTTAGTGTACAGATGTGTGACATGAAAGGAACTGGACGTATGATCTTGACGCTCCACCCTTTACCGGTCCTTTGCCACCTAACGTTCCTATGGACGATGGGCAAGGGACCGATGATGAGTATGACCGGCGCGACCAGTCACCTGCTCATGATATTCCTGCTGCATCACCTGCACACACTGCACCTTCTTCCTCTAACCCTTTTGCAGGTACCACTCCCGGTTTCTACATCATCGAGGAGATGTGGCGCGAGCACCTGGCTCGTGAGGAAAGGCGTGACACCCTCCTGAATACCATAAACCAACAACTGACAGATAATGAGTTTTATGGTAGCTTCCCAGCAGCGTAGTGAGCAAGCACATCGGACTATCACCGAGACCTTACTTGCAATCACTAATGAGCAACATCGCCATCGACAGGCTAATGAGCGTCACTTCGCTCTTATCGAGGCCACCCAAGGATCTCTCTTAGGTCGCTCTCAGCAGCTGCAGGAAGGACTTAGTACTCGTAGCAGACGTCGTCGACCCAGGCATCCTGACCAGGGCGGTGATGGTGACGGTACCGGTGCCCACCCTTAGTCCTCTCTCTCTCTCTCCCAGGTTACTCCTACCCTATCTCATATCGAAACATTGAGGACAATGTTCGATTTAAGTGTGGGAGGAGATTTTTATCGCTTTTTATCTTTCCTTTATTTTTATCGCTTTCCTTTATTTTTATCGCTTTTTACCGTTTTCCTTTATTTTTAGTATGTTTTATGTGTTTTAGTTGTTTGCTTTTCCTTTCAATAAAATAACATGTATCTGACGAGTCATCTGTGTAGTGTATCCGTATTTCTCCCATTTCTTTAACCTTACCAAAAAAAAATTGAGCAAAGAAAACAATACATCTTGAATATTTAGGCTATAAGACAGGTTTATAACGGGATGTAAAAGACATGGGAAAACTTTTTCTAAAAATCGGTATTGTCTTAACACCTTAGGCTTCATGATTATAAGAGTCGATCCCGATACCCCATATGATGTGGCCCCAATTTTTGTTCCAAATAAGTCCTTAAGTAGTTTATCCTTGCAGTCAGCTCCGGCTTAAGCATGCTCTACGTAGGGGACCGATGAAAATAAGTGAATGATCACAAAAATTCCTGCTTTGTTCTCAAGTCATATGAAAATCCGGGCTAGGTGACTCTCACACGGTCATTTAACCCAGCAAAATAAAGACATATGCGAAACATGCAGAAGAAATATATATATATATATATATATATATATATATATATATATATATATATATATATATATATATATATATATATATATATATATATATATATATATATATATATATATATATATAAGCCTATTTGTTGGTTGGTTCAGAGGTATCTGGTGCTGAACTTGGTAGGGTGGATTACGATCCAATCCCCCACAACTGCAAATTGGGTTGAATAAAGGGGTTACACCAACTTATGTACCATAGCCCCATGCTTAGAAAAATAAAAAAAATATAATAAGCCTATTTGTTTGTTGGTTCAGAGGTACCTGGTGCTGAACTTGGTAGGGTGGATTACGATCCAATCCCCCACAACTGCAAATTGGGTTGAATAAAGGGGTTACACCAACTTATGTACCAGAGCCCCATGCTTAGAAAAATAAAAAAATATAATAAGCCTATTTGTTTGTTGGTTCAGAGGTACCTAGTGCTGAACTTGGTAGGGTGGATTACGATCCAATTCCCCACAACTGCAAATTGAGTTGAATAAAGGGGTTACACCAACTTATGTACCAGAGCCCCATGCTTAAGATCATAATCACTAACCGGTCACTTTACTATGAGTATGTACGGATAACGGGTTTAATGTGATTGCACTTGAATGAAAAGGACTTTAAGAAAATGAAAAGAAGGCCTAGGTATGGTGGGGTAATGTGGATTGATTTGTATAGGAACGAAGCCTACGACCGCATTTGCGGGAAGTGTCACTACAACATCCTTAGTTTGATTCGTTAGTACCTATCGATACATTCCTCGAATGAACTTATAAGTCTTTTTGCCTTGAATTAACTCTAGTTGATGCTGTTTTTCTTGCATAAAGAGTTTTGCTTGAGGACAAGCAAAGGTTTAAGTGTGGGAGAATTTGATCACATTGAATTACACCGTGTTTTTGACTCTGATTTCACATGTTTATTAGGACTTTATTATTATTTTGTTTGTATTATGCTCTCTTTTATGTTGTTTTCAGATATTTACCACTTTCTGACACTTTTAGAACAAACGAAGCAAAAAGACCTGAAATTAGGGTTTTTCAGCGAAAATTGTACACATGGCGGCCGCTATAGGAGAAGCCATGACTCATCAGCCCTCAACCAGGAGGTAACCACCACGTTCCCATGATCTTTCCCATTTACACACATGGCGGGCGCCATGAAGGGATGGCAGGCGCCACCTTCGGAAATCACGTTCCCACTAAGGAGAAGTTGGAGGGCACCATGGTCTTTGCAAGCTGCTGAAATCCTCTATAAATAGTTCGTTCCATTTCATTTTCAAATCATCCAACTTAGTTTACAACACTAAGCCTATATTTATCATTTGTAAAAGCGGTAATCCGTCACATCGGGGGACTATCGCACCTTAGTGAGATTGAGTTGGGTCACTTCGAGTTGATGTCGTCTTTATCTTCAGGAGTCAGAGGTTTATTTTTCTTGTACCAGATTTAAATCCCTCCGCTTGGAGCAGGTTCTTATTTATCGCTTTTATTTATTTACTTGTCATCGCTTTACTTTATTTATTTTCCGCACTCGCTTTTATTTTATTTATTTTCCGCACTCACTTTTATTTTATTTATTTTCCGCACTCGCTTTACTTTATTTATTTTCCGCACCCGCTTTATTTTATTTACTTTCTGTCTACGCTTTACTTTTATTTACTTTCTGTCTAAGCTTTACTTTTATTTACTTTCTGTCTAAGCTTTACTTTTATTTACTTTCTGTCTATGCTTTTTTTTATTTACTTTCTGTCTACGCTTTACTTTTACGCTTTACTCATCCCTTACACCTTACATTCTAAAACAAACTTTTCATCATGATGAATACCGTTGTGTTTGTTTGTGTTACAATGTCTGGCTAAATCTTTTAAAGGTTAGAATGTAAGGATCGCGTTAAAGAGATGTTTCACATATTGAATCTGTAGAAATAATTTAAAGGCTGTTTTGATTTTTAACTTGAGTTTTCTTAAACAAACTTGGATAGTTTTAATTATTCGAGGAGTGCGAAAGCATCCTGACTTAGTAACTAGGAATTCTTATCACTTTAAGGAAAAACCATTTTTGAAACTGTTTTCGGACGCGTTGATAGATTTAAAATCAGGAAACTCCTTGGGTAAACTTTCCAAATCAAAATCACTTTTCAACTAAGTTTACGAGTCTTATTTCTTAAAAATAAGTTTACTACTTTAGCGTTCTGCGCACCTTTTATAAGTGACAATAAAAGGCCTTAATTTAAGGGTAAACTCGGTTCTGAATACGCGAAAGCGACAATTCCTGTTAAATGGATTCTTTTCAAGAGTAGAAAATATTGCCTCATAAGTAGTTCTATTTAGACAATCGAAACATCACTTAACTAACGTGAAATACATTCAACCTGTCTTTACCTGCATTTATTATTTACCGTTATTTTGCAGATCCAATATCTCTTTTATACCGCCTTAGATAAACACCGTAACGATAGTAATCGATAGATTGACGATTTGGTCTCTGTGGGATCGATATTCTTTTATATTACTTTGACACAATTCGTACACTTGCGAATTCACACGATCATCAACACACATGCAAAGTAAATCATCAGGGTTTCTTTTAAATAAGTATGGATCATCCCACAAATAAAAGTTTGCTTCTTTATAGAAGTGTTTCCTTTTCTGCCAAGTGTATTCTTCTGGAACAACCTGTGTAGCCTTATAATTTTCCATATCCGCAAACCAACATCTTTCACTAATTGCCATTAGTTGCTCTTCAGGAAGTATCTTTGTAATATTTTGTTCATTGTTGGTCACTTCAACATTCTCTAACCTAGATAGGTGATCAGTAACAACATTTTATACTCCTTTCTTATCTTTAATTTCCATATCAAATTACTGCAGCAAGAGCATCCATCTTAGAAATCTTGGCTTTGAGTCGCTTTTATTGAATAAATACTTCAAAGCTGCATGATATGTATAACTAATAACCTTTGGACCTATTAAATAAAGGAGAAATTTTTCCAAAGCAAATACTACTGCTAGCAATTATTTTTCAGTAGTAGTGTAGTTAACATGATTTTCATTTAAAACTTTGCTCGCATAGTAAATTGTATGGAAACATTTTGTGTGTCGTTGGCCAAAAATCGCGTCAATAACATAGTCGCTTGCATCACACATAATTTCAAATGGTAACTCCCAATTGGGTGACATGATCATTGGGATAGTTCTTAATTTATTTTTTATGACAGAAAAAGAGTGCAGACAATCTTTATCAAATTTAAATTCATTTTCTTTGATCATCAGGTTACATAGAGGTTTTGTAATTTTTGAAAAATCTTTAATGAATCGCCTGTAAAAACCTGTATGAACTAGGAAACTCCCGACTCTTTTAACATTGACCGGGGGGTTTCTATAACCTCAATTTTAGCTTGATCAACTTCTATCCCTTTAGCAAAGATTTTGTGGCCGAGAACAATGTCTTTGATCACCATAAAATGACATTTTTCCCAAATTAAAACTAGGTTTGTCTTGGTACATCTTTTTTAGGACATTATTTAATCCATCAAGACGGTAGTCAAATGAAGTATCGAATACATAAAAGTCATCCATAAATACCTCTATTGAATTGTCAATCATGTCGGAGAAAATATAGAGCATGCACCTTTGGAATATTATCGGGGTATTGCATAATCCGAAAGGCATCCATCGATATGCAAAACCACTGAATGGGTATGTGAATGTCGTTTCCTCTTGATCAGTTGGATTTATGGCAAAAGGATTACTACCTCTGTTTTTTACTATATGTCACTTTGGAAAAATATTTTGTACCACAATATAATTCGTTTTATAATATCAATGAATCATTAATGTTATTTTTCCTATTATACCCTTAAATATTTATTATTCTCTCTCTTTTCAATTATGTCAACTTGTCTTTCCAATACCATTAATGAAGGATAATTTTGCAAAATCCTTCATAATTTATATTTTTCATACCATAATTATTACATTTCTTAATACGTGTGAAAAGTCAAAAAAGACTTATAATAAAAAACGGAGGGAGTATAACCTAAGTATCCATCTAGAAAACAATATTAGGCTTGTCTTGCTAGTCTTTCAAGCATTTGATCCATGAACGGTAAGGGAAAATGATCCTTACATGTAGCGAGGTTTATCCTGCGATAATCAATACACATTTTCCATCCTGTAACACTACATGTTGGGATTAGTTTATTGTTTTCATTACGCATAACGATGGTACCTCCCTTTTATGGAACCACGTGGACTAGGCTTACCCGCACACTATCAGAAATAGGATAAATTATACATGCTTCAAGCAATTTAAGGACTTCTTTTCTTACCACTTCTTTCATTGCTGGATTTAATCGCCATTGAGGTTATACGAGCGACTTGAAATCTTCCTTTAGCATGATTTTATGCATGCAATATGTTGGGCTAATCCCTTTTAGGTCTGATACCTTCCATCCCAATGCTTCTTTATTTTCTCTTAGTACTTGTAACAATTTTTCATCTTCAATCTTTGATAATGTGTTACTAATTATTGATCAGTGCCGATCTCCCTAACTTAAAAAGGCATACTTTAAATGTTCAGGAAGCTCTTTTATTCATGATCAGTTGGTTTCTCCTCACTACAACCTCCTAATTCTTCGAATCTTTTATTAGCACCCTCTAGGTGTGCTTCTTGTAAGTATAGCACTAACTCATTTACCTCGATATTATCTTTGTCTTGACTTGTTTTTCAATGGATTATGCTAACACTTTCTCAATTGGAGAGGACAAAACCTCTCCTTTCGAGATATTGTATATCAATTCGTCAATTAAATCAATTTGGTAACATTGTAAATCTTCGTGAGTGTGTTTCATAGCTTCAAATACATTAAATACTACATGCTATTTATTAAACTTGAGAATCAATTCTCCTATTTTTACATCAATCAAAGCTCTTCTCGTAGCCAGTAAGGATCTACCTAACAATAATGGTGTTTCGATATCTTTAGGCATATCCAATATGACAAAATCAACAGGAAAAAAATCATCAACCCTCACCAATACGTCCTCTAGTACTCCATATGGGTATGTGATTGATCTGTCAGCCAAAGTCAAAGTCATTTTCATAGGTTTTGGCTCTTCACAATTTAATATCCTCATCATGGACAATGGAATTAAGTTGATGTTGACCCCTAAGTCACATAGTTCCTGGCCAACTTTTAATGAACCTGTAGAGAAATGAATAGTAAGTCTACCTGGATCTGTTAGTTTAGGTGGCAGTTTACGTGGAATGAAAGTGCTACATTCTTCAGCTAGAGCAACATTTTCATCATCCTTAAATTTATGTTTACCATTTAGAAGCTCTTTCATGAATTAGGCATACACATGTATTTATTCCAGAGCATCAGAAAATGGAATATTCACTTGTAACACTGTGAGCATCTCCGTGAACTTTTTAAACTGCCTCACTTCCATTTCTCTTTTTGGTTTCTTCTTAATGATAGGGTATTATGGTTTGATGTAATCTGGTAATTTGGGATTTGGTTCATTGTTGATTTGTTGTTTGGTTCTCATAAAAGGTGAATCTTTATCAATGAATTTCTCTAGTGTGTCTCCTCTCACAATGGTTTCGCTTGAAATTTCCTCCTCTGTAAGTTTGATTTTTGTTTCCTCATCCTTCTCACTACTTTGTTCCATAATTCTTTTCAGCTTGTTTGTACTGAGAGCGGAGGGAACTGTGTGATTTCTTAATTCTATTGCATCACAATCTCTTATTTCCTTTATTAGTGATGTGATTTGTTGAGATATACTTGAAATTTTCCCTTCCGGTGTTTTCATTGACTCCTAATGCTTTTCACTCAACAAGTTCTAAAATTTATTAACCTGCAAAAATTCATTTTGTGTTACCAGCATAAATTTAGTCAACGTATCTTCCAACTAGGAGATTTTGATTTCTACTTTCATTTGTAGTGATCCCTAATTGAGATTTATGGTTATAGATTTTACTTCTCCTAGAAGTTGTTCTCTAACACAATTACCTACAAAATGTTTTTCCCCACAATTAGCACAAATTAAGAATCATTTTAGTTTAACCGTATCCTCTATAATACCTTCTAGTTGACACATCGATGTTGCCTTACAGAACCACGCTAGATGTTCCCATGGATCACATGTTACATTCCCATCAAATTTATTTTTACTAAGATCTAAAAGCACAAAGTATTTGATGTTAAAATTTACTGGATTTGCTCGGATAAAACCCAAAGAAACCTGTATTGCATCGGTAGGTCTGTAATAGTCCCCCATAGTGGCGGTGGTGGTACGACTACCATGATGATTTCCTCTTTAGATTCCAAACAAATCAGTGAATCTTCTTCTACTAACGTCCTTTGAGTTAAAGTAGTTTCTCTAACCGCTTTTTTGATGGCCCATGCAGTCCTTTCAATTTCGGGATCAAGTGGTATCAATTCTGATCCTGAGTTATGCATACACAAACAAGAGATACCTTAGTAGCACTGTAATTAAACAATTACGAGAAAACAAAAATAAAGACAAAAACTAAATAAGTAAAATGTTGCATAACCGTTGCCTTGTTGAAATTGCCAATAGTCCCCGACAATGGTGCCAAAAACTTGATGACTTGTCGACAAGTGTACTGATAGTGTCATAATAATAAGAAGATGTCGAATCCATAGGGACTTCTATTTAACAAAACCATATTTGTGAAAATTGTAGAAATAAACAATTGGAGGGGTAGAGGGGGGGGGGGGTCAGGTTTGAAAGCAAAAAATAAAAGTTGTTCTGAGAAAATATGAAAGCAGTCGGGTTTTATATAGAATCCCTTATTTATCCCCTATTAATGTTTCATGCATTACAAGAATGAGAAAGTTGTTATATTTCCACGGCGAATTAATAAAACCATTATACCCAATCCCTTTGAGGATAGCTCATTAATTCCTACTAGAGGTCTCATATCCCTATTCAACCACCGTAAGTGAAATTAGGCAATGCAATAGTACATTAACTCAAATGCCACTTTTAGAGGTCTTTTATCCCTATTCAACTAGTGTAAGCACAGTAACTTCCCTAGTTCCAATGCATAAACTAATGGTTAGTATTCCCTATGCACCCATAATCAGACTAAAATAGTATCTCAAATAAAAATAATTAAGCATAAGAGACAATTAAATAGAAATATAACTTCATTTATTCATGCACTGACAAATCAAACATATGTCCCAATAGGTTCCAAATAAGTTCATCATACAAAACCTAACATAGAGAAGTTTAGTTACTAATAACAATACAATTAAATACCAAGAAATAAGATGAAGATTGCATATGAAAATCCTTGAAGAACTGACTTCCAATGGCCTCCAATGCTCTCAAAATCGCTCCTCTGGTACAATTTTCCGTTACTTTTAGTCAAGTTCACAGAACCCTTGAAAAGATGCCAAAAACTCCCTTTTATAGCTGTCAAATCAGTCTATAACGTGTTAGAATGGGCCCGGAAAAGGAACTATCATGCACATGATATCCTTCATCGCGCGCAATATTGATAATACATCCATATCACGTGCAGGATGTTCTGCGTGATTATTCTAGTAGCTGAACATTTTTGCTCCTTTTTTCCATCAAATTTTCACTAAGTCCTTATTTATTCCTACTTGGTCATTTTTCATATTTCTTTGGTCTTTATTCTTCATTTTTGCTCATCTTTGACTTGTTTTGATCTATTTATTTGACATAAAACATGCAATGATAGAGTGTCATTAGTACCATAAGCGTACAAGTGGTGTGCATGTGAGATATATCATAATACATTTGACCGCAAAGTGTCGTGCCCCAAAATATTCCCTCCCCTTTCCATTCTTCATTCAATCTGAGACTTGAGATTCATCTGTACACATTCATATTCCATTCATATGCATATATTCAAAGCTCATTTTCTTTACAAGGCTAAGGTTTGTGCATGGGTCAAACTCCTAGAATATGATTGGGATATTCATCTGGTCATATTAGTTGTGAAACCCTAATTTGGTTGATCTTTAAGATATGGATTCAAGGGGACCTCATCATGGCATTCCTCTGAGGATAAAATCCATTATCCTTGATGGTGTGGTTATGGGACCTTGTGGATACTCTTTGGGCCTTATCTTGGCTGCCTAAACCCTATTTGGGAGCTTAGACATTGAGACTTTCTTGTCGAGCAATATGTTTGATTCAAAGGCCTTGATTAAGGGACAAGCCTCGTGAAACCCTAATCAAGGAAGATGTGGTTCCAATGCATCTTATGGTTTGACTTTTCACCTTGTGCTTGGTGAAAACCCTAATTCACCGGGAAGAGGTATTTAACTATCATATCATGTATCTTCCCATCAAATCTATATGCCTGCATGATTGAGATTTCACCTGATCCAGATCTTAGTTCAAACATCCATATGTGCATCATATTTAACATTGCCTAGGACATTGACTTAGATCCTTTGGTATGTGCAAATTCATGGGCCTATATGTCCTGATTCACTTCATTCATATGGTGCAGATGATCAAGAATGATTGATCCATTTGAGTATTGGTTTCATGGGTTCATTCGTTGTTGCTTGAGCATTAATAATTGTTTCATTTGAATTATATCTTGTGAAAACCCTAATTCAAGTTTTATAGTTGACTTTGGTCAATTGTTGACTTTTTGGTCAACTAGTTGACCAAAGTCAACCATCCATTTATAGGTCCCTTAGACTTTGTCATTGATCATTCACATTTGGTGTAGCAAGAATTGAAATTTATTAACCATTAATCTCATTTTTTCCATATATTTGATGCATCCAATT
Source organism: Lathyrus oleraceus (assembly GCF_024323335.1). NCBI lineage: Eukaryota > Viridiplantae > Streptophyta > Magnoliopsida > Fabales > Fabaceae > Lathyrus > Lathyrus oleraceus. The sequence goes on along the minus strand of NC_066585.1, from coordinate 427,555,133 downwards.
CATTTAATTTTCAAATGTAATTTTGACCATTTCAAACATTTCTAACCATTCAAAATCATTCAAAGTTAATATTTTAATTCCATAAACTATCTTCTTTTACAATACGCATTCCATTCATAAACTTTCCATAAGCATTCAAAGTACACATTCAAAAAAATTCATCATAATCTCATTCAATGCAATCAATTTGTCCATGGTTCACATTTAATTCTTTCTTTCCATTCATGAACCTTATAAAATATTCAAAGTTAATCAAGTGACTAATAATTCAATCATACATTTCATTGCAATTTTATTCATCCAAACCATTAAACTTTTCATAATTACTAAATTCCAATTCAGTACATTCAAGTTTCAACTATGACTCTCCTTTACAAATTTTACAAACCAAATGTCCAAATCTAAACTAACAATCTCCCAACCTAGTTTTCTAAGTCAGCTGCACACAAGTATGACTAGTTCATCGGCCCAAAATCCTGCAAGTTCTATATGAAAGGAAAACTCCACATCCAAGCAACTCAGCAACTAATTTAACACATGGCCTTGCATAACTCGGAAACCCACATGACCTTGTAACTTATTCAACTTATGCAGAACACACCAACCAAAACCTGCAACATTTTATAACAGAATGAGAACATGATTCTTGCTAGGAAAACCCGATTCACACATAACATCACAATCAAAAACTAATAGAAACTTAGCTTTCTAAGTTATAACTTCACTAACAAATTTCCTAACTGAATTATAACAGAAATTTAATAGAAAATCCAACTGCTAATCGAACTAAGCTAACAAGATCTAACAGAATTAGATCTTTTTTAAGATCAACCCCTATAAGAATGAATCTTCACTCACAGATCGGGGAGCTTCTTCATTTTGATTAAAAAAACCCATAAATCATAATTCCATTCTCTCTCTCTATTCTTCATCAGAACTGAGAAATTAGAGAACTTCACAAACAATTCCAATCTTCACTCTCTCAATTCAATCTCTGAGTTCTCTCTGAACTCCATCTCCATCTGCGATTACCAATAACAAAAGGTTATGCAACATTCTCTCGATATTTCCATCTCTTCAACTTCACTCTACATCACCATCATCAACGCTCTTAATTTCTCTCTCTCTCTCTCTCTCTCTCTCTCTCTCACACACACACACACACACACACACACATAGAGAGAGAAGGAGTAGAAAGAGGAATTTACAAAAGAAATCGAGAATTGGACTACTACCTGGATATTTGTCTCTGGCTTTCTGAACTCTATGGATTCTTCGCCCTCATCTTCAACATCCTCTGAGGCAAAACTCTGCCCCGCAAGTAGGTCCATCTAACCTTCATTTCCTTGTACTAATTTCATTATAACCATGTGTAAGACCCCAATTTTGACCCTAAGATCACTCATGCAATTTCATCATATACATTAGACCTTGGATCATACCTTGGCATCCTCCTTACCCCTCTTTCATTGGGTTTGTTTTGGGAGAGATCACCAAGCACCATGTGATTGTATCATACTTGTATATTATCATTTCACTAAACAAAATACCAAAAATATATCTTTGTATTTGCCTAACTCTTTTGTAGGAAGGGCATGATCACCATTGATCTATCAAGTTCATATCTAGGGTTTGAGACCCTTATAGCTAAGAGCACAACCAAGGAATGATCCGCAATGTCTCTAAGAATCATATATGAGTCCCAATGATATTTGCATGTTATTTCGGTCAAGATTTCTTCAAGAGTTTGGAGTTGGTTTTCCTTGGAAACCCTAGTTTGTCTAGGTATCTTGAGTAACTTATTCAACAAGCTTCCTCATCAATTGATCAAATTTCTCAAGGTTCACTTCAAAATTCATCATCTTATGTATATATTATCTACCATGAGCCTAAAAAGTCAAGAGAATTGCAAGTTAGCCAGTTGGTTGAGGGTGGTTGGCCAGATGGATTCATCTGATCAAAACTGGGTCTCCCTAGACCCTATCTCTTACAATTTTCATCATATGAAAATGATTCCAAGAGAAAATTTACTATAAGTGACATTAAAAACAACTTTCATGTTTAGGTCTAGAGCTAAGTTTTCTTGTAAAGTCATTTTCCATGTTGAAACATTATAGGTCATTTTGTCTAAACCCTAATTTGAAAGTCAACTTCCCAAGGCCATAACTTGCTCAATTTTTATGAGATGAAATATTTCCAAGTTGAAAAATCAAATTCAAGATTTATAATTCAACTTTCATGTTTGGAGTGAGATCTAAATAAACTTTTATGAGCATGTGATATGAGGATACATTATAGGTCATTTTGGACCAATACCATTGAACAAGTGATTTTCCTCAACTTCAAAAATGCCTAACTCTCTCATTCTAAATCCAAATTATGTTAAATTAGTGACCATTTTGAGGGTATTTTAAAGATATACAACTTTGATGAAGGCACTTTTCTCATTTGTATCTCACATAAAAAGTTTAGTAAGGTGGAACATTGAAGTATATGACTTGACACTTAGAAAATTTTCCAACATGTTGAAATTTACAAACTTCCACCTTAAAATTCACCATGATACAAGTTCCAAATGGAAAAGTTTTAAACATAAGAGTTGTTCCTCTTGATCTAAGCTTTCCAAAGAGTCCTAATTCATTCATTTTGGATCAAGTTTGCTAGGGCTGCGCATGGTGTTAACAGGCTTGCATCAATTGGCAAAATCAAAACTTCAAATGATCATTTCACATTGCCTTGCTAATCAAGCTTGATTCAGACCTCATTTCAGTTGGTTTTGGACCTTAGTGCATTGCTTCATGGGCCTTTACACGCCCATGCAAGCTTGAACATGACATTGCCAAATTTGGAAGAAATTGCAAGTGTGAAAATAACACTTGAATTTGCTATACATAGAGACCCTCTGAGCTCATTTCAAAGGATCCTTGCGCGCCAGCTTTGCCTCCACTCTTCAAACCCTTACAATTCAAAGGAAAACCTGATAATTTTCACTTGAAAATTGAGGTTGAATCTCACTATTTGGAGATTCAAAAACTCCAGGATCCAAAGCTTTTTACCATTCCTAATCCACTTCTGCAAGCTATTGGAACAAGATCAAATAAGAATTGAAGCAAGAGAGATCAAGTTTTGCACAACATTGAAGGTATTTTCCAGATTTTTTCTTCTCTTCGATTCTCACTCAATTCTCATAAATTCTCTTGGATCTTTGGTTGTCTAAAGTCCTACCAATGTAGGCAAGAAGATTGAGTTGCTTTGAGGTCAAATCGAAGTAACTCAGTTGACACACCTCAAAATTCAACTCCTCATATCTTTCTATATATTTGGAGTTAGTTAAAATTGAGATCATATGCGTGCTATACGCCATTTTTTATTTCAGATCATGTCCTCCTTTTTCATTTATATCATGTTAATGATTGGACCAGTCCGGCCAAGGTCGCCTGAGAAGACGACCGGCGCTTTGCTCCGGCAATGATGTGGCGTGGTCCTGAACCATTGATCCAGTTTAAAGTGTTTTAATCACAAGCGTTGGTTTGGATGACCAGTTGTGGCGCGTTGACTAAGTTACATCATGGAGCGCGCATTTGTGTTCACTTGATTTGTCACCTCAATTAATGAGGGAGATCAAGTGGTCCACATTTTTTTTGTATTTTTTTATTTTCATTTTATTCCTTTGATTTTCATTAATTCATATTAATTTTAATATTGATCCGAAAAATATGAGAGTTTCACCAAAAAAATTTAAATAAAATCCTCTTTCATATTTTGAATTAAAATTATTTTTGGATCATTATTAATATTTTTCATGATTTAATTGATTTTGTGCTTATTTTTCATTTTTAAAAATACTTGTAAGTTTCCAAAAATTCTGAAATTTTTTCTCCAAGGTCCTTTGACCTTGTTTGGCCTATGATAAATCTCATGGCCATTTATTTGGTGTTTTGATGAGGTTTTAGGAAATTGACCAACCATATTTAATTTAATGCATTATTTTTAGTATTTTTAAATTGAATAAATGCCAAATAATTATGTTGAGCCATTTTGATTGACTTCGTAAGTTTGACTTGTGTTGTTGGGCCTTGGTCAAGGTTGATTTGACTTTGCTAGGTTAAAATCATTGGATTTAGAGGATTGATGGAATGTACATTCCATCTCCCAAAATGAATGAATGATCTTAATTTGGTAAAAGTCCTCCTTTGTCCAATTTGAGCTTGATCTATCTTCCCTCCCTCTTCATCTCATTCCCCTTCTTTATGTATTCATGTCATGGACCTATGATATCTCTACATCCTAAGGCTAGTTGATTGCAAAATCAACATAAGTATGGATGAGATTAGGCCACCACTTTTGCATATTCTTTTTGTGTGTGGTATGTTTCATGAGCATAGTCCACTATACTATGTCTCTAACATGCATTAACACCAAAATTCTATTGCCCGACCTCAAATAGTTGTGACTTCTACATAAGTCCAATTATGATTGCTTAACATAGCGCTAAATTTTGACACAAAAGGCATAGCATTCTAGTTAGTGAGATTGTAAGTCTCCCCTCTTTCATGGTATTGTGTGGAAACTTGGCCTTTTTTCCTTTCTTTGGAAGATGTCTTGGTTAAAGGATCCATACTTGTGATAAGTGGGTTGAGTGTTCTCCAAAGAATGACTTAAAATTAAAAAAAGCAAAAGCAATACTAACTTCTAACTCATTAACAACTAACATTTAATTTCAAGTCATTTACTTTAATGCACTTTATTTTTTAAGCCTTATTCATTTGTCATTATTCATACTATTCTAATTGTTTATGTTAACGTCATTTTTACTTTGGCCACTTGGACCATATTTGTGTGATAAATCTTGTTTGTGTATATTGTGTTTGTTTGTTTGGTCTTTGGCCATTAATGTACATAATAAGAACAAAAACCCTAAAAAACATCTTGTGTGGACTGTTGGTTTGATCTGGGACAATTGGACTTAGAATTTAGGCAACACTCCCTATGCAAAGGACTTCGCCAATGCCAACTTTCATGTAACCAAGTGCTTTTAATTTGAAACTTCATCTGATACATCATTGAAGATCCATTTGAGTTCATCTGCAACATGATCATTGTGAAGCTGTTATTTTGAACCTGTGACTTGTGGCATTGTGGAATTCATCTGCTACATGGGAAAATTTAAGAAGATCGTGGAGTTGCTAAGCTTGGATGTGGCTATCTTTATTTGATGCCTTGCTCTTCAAGTTGATATATTGTGCATTGTTTGTTGCTTGATTCTAATGTCAAAGGGAATTTGCGTTTCTATATGACACTCTTGTCTATTGGATTATAACCCATTGGTCAGATCTTTTCAACTCTCAACTTTTAAATTTATGCTTAGGATTAGTCCCTTCATCTCCTCCCCGTTTATTTAATTTCAAAATCTCTCCCTCTTGTTTTTTTTTTAAATATTCTTTGCTTGTGCTTGTTTTCTAAACTTAGACCATATTGCAAATTAGAAACTTTGGCCTTATGCCATTGCATTTTTAAACTTCTTTTCTTAAATCAAACTTGTAAATATACTTAACTATACTTGACTTAAAATTTCCAGAAAGCCAAAAAGAATTAACCCATTCAAACCATTTTTAGGTCTTTGTGCCTTTCAAACTTAATTTTTTGTTAAAAAGCAATACATCCACTTTGAAATTTATACCACGAACTACGAGGTTTTGATCCCTCATTTTTATGTTGGTACGTAGGCACAAGTCTGAGGGTCTTGTCAAACAGAAAAATATAATTAATGAATTCTTTTCTCATCCCCCCATTCTATTTGCTTGCAAACATCATTTGTACAAAATACATATGCACACAAAAAAGGGCTCCCTAGAGTACCTAGGACACTTTGGGTACTAACACCTTCCCTCTGTGTAACCAACCCCCTTACCTGTAATCTCTGTCATTTTATTAGTTTTGATTTAAAAACTTCTTATTTTTTGGGTTTTGTTCGTACTTTTCCCTTTTCCCTTGGCGACTCTTGTTATTCGGTGTCTAGCTTATCCATAGCCTGATCATCATGAATTTACCGCTACACCATGTAGGGCTTGATGTGAAAATCCATACCCCTACGATATGGAGTCAGATTTATGTGTATTTATGCCTTAATTTCGGAAATTTGTATATTAGAGTTCATGTGTATTTGGGTTCGATTTGGATGTTTGATGGGGAATTGACGGAAACCAGGACGGTATTGTGAAGGAGAGTGAAGAGATGATTGTATGTTGTAGATTCTTCTTCCCCCAGCCTTCTCCATATTCAGAAGTGTGGCGATGTATTTCTCAGTGATTACCATCTTGATGCCCAGAACATAAGAAATAATGTAGTGATCATCGTAGTCAGTGAATCTCCAGAATTCCTTCATCGAGTTTGTGTAGATAGGGCCATAAAGAAGGTTGAAGTAGGTAAGCCACCCTTGATTCTTTAATTCAGGTGTAAGATCCAAACCATTTTCTTTGAGGTTTTCAAAGTCCACCAATAACTCACAAAGGACTTCAAGTTGTTCAAATGGAGTTGAAAGGTTTATGTGGGTTGGATGATCAAGAACATGGGGTTCTTGATAGGAGGTTGTAGTTGGAGTAGCAGTACTGGATGCGACTAGTTATAGGGATTCAACCTGTTGTTCAGTGGTGTTCATTTCTTGAGAGAAATCAAAGACTTGTTATTCTTGAGCATTCATGATGAAGTTGTAGTGAAGGAGATGAAGAGAAGTTGCAGAGAAGGTTGGAGGTTTTTAGGTTTGTGTAAGTAGTGAGTAGTGAAAGTGTGAATGCATGAGTCGTGGGAGTATATAAACAGAAGTTAAAATATTGCAAAAACGAAAGCGTTAACTGAGAAGGAACACAAAAATAATTGTTTCTAAAACCGAGTTTTGAAAATCATGGGAAAAATTAAATGCAACTAATGATGGGAGTCTAATCTCAAGATTCGCATACTGCTCGAGGGGATCTCAACAGTTTATCCCTTGAGTTCTGAGCTAGACAGGTGTCTAGAAGAGCCAGAGCCACACATTTTAGGGACCACGTGTTGATGTATCTGGAGTCAAGAATACCAAAAGGTTTCTGACTAGAGTGGTTTTTGATAAAGATATATTCTAACTTGTATGAGTATCAGAATTAGAATCAGATAAACATCATATGCTTGAGTCAGGGTCTAACTTTACATCAAAGATGAGAAGCACGGGTTTAGAGTCATTATGGGCAACCTACCATATTTAAAATTTTCAGAATGAAGAGAAATCTATCTTCAGCTAAGGGTTTTGAAAGATATCAACCCATTTATGGTCTTTATCTATAAATTTTAAAGCAATTGTCCCTTTCTAAACATAATCTCTAATAAAGTGGTGTTTAATTTCTATGTGCTTTGCTCTGGAATGTAAAATTAGATTCTTACTTAAGCATATAACAACAGTATTATCACAAAAAATAGGAATGTTACTATCATAGATCTGAAAGTCCTCAAGCCGATTCTTCATCCAGAGCATCTTAATGCTGTAAAGTGAAGCTAAGATGTACTCTTCTTCTGTAGTTGACAATGCAATGGTTAATTGTCTTTTGCTTGCCCATGAGATGAGGTTTTCTCCAAGAAACTGACAGTTCCCAGATATACTTTTGCGTTCTAACCTATCTCCAGTATAATCTGCATCACAATACCCAAAAAGCTTGTACTCTGATGTTCTCTTATACATCAAGCCGATGTTAGGTGTTCCTTTCAGATACCCAAGGATTCTGTTAACAACAGTTAAGTGAGATTCCCTTGGATCTGACTAAAATCTAGCACACAGAGATACACTAAATAATATATCAGAACGAGAAATAGTCAGATAAAAGAGAGAGCCTATCATACCACGATAAAGTTTCTGAAAAACATTTTGACTTACTTCTTCCTTATCCAGAATGCAAGTAGGATGCATGGGAGTCTTGGTTGGCTTGCTTTCTGACATGTCAAATTTCTTCAGAAGATCTTTTATGTATTTGCTTTGATAAAAATATGTGGATTCTGATGTTTGATTAATTTGGATGTCCAGAAAGAACTTCAGTTCTTGCATTAGGCTCATCTCAAATTATGCCTGCATTAACTTAGTATATTCTTGGCAAACAGAGGGGTTAGTAGAGACAAATATTATATCATCAACATAAATCTGATAAATCATAAAGATCGTTTCTGATGTTTTTGCAAAATAGAGTGGAGTCCACTTTGCCTTTGATAAAATCATTTTCCAGAAGAAATGAACTAAGTCTTTCATACCAAGCTCTAGGAGCTTGTTTCAGACCGTAAAGAGATATCTTAAGTTTGAAAACATGTTCTGGAAGTTTTGAATTTTCAAATCCAGGAGGTTGATGGACATACACTTCTTCAGAAATGTAACCATTCAGAAACTCACTTTTGACGTCCATTTGATATAATTTAATGGAATAATTTACAGCAAAGGATACAAGGAGACGAATAGATTCTAACCTCGCGACTAGAGCAGTGGTCTTATTGTAGTCAATCCCTTCTTGTTGACTATAACCTTATGCCACCAGTCATGCTTTGTTTCTCACAACTTCTCCCTTTTCATTTAGCTTGTTTGTGTATACCCATTTAGTTCTAATCACATGGGTTCCCTTGGGTCTTGGTACAAGATTCCAAACGTCATTTTTGGAAAACTGATCAAGTTCTTATTTCATTTCCAGAATCCATTCTTTATCTTGAAAAGCTTCTTCATAGGATGTTGGCTCTATCAGAGATACTAGTTCCAGAAGTGTTTCCTCAGAAACTTTGAATGTTGATCTTGTTCTGACAGGTTCATCCTTGTTTCCTGGAATTAGTTTTTCAGAGACATTTTTCCTATTTCTTTGTCTTTTCTGATTGATTGTGATTTCAGGTGCTTCTGAAGTTCCTCTTTCTACTTCTTCAGAACCAATTATCTTTTCGTTAGAACCTTCAAGTGTGATCTCCAAATCTGGAAATTTCTCAACTCGCTTTGACTTTTCAGAGTCAAGCTTATCATTAAATCTGACATGAATTGATTCTTCCATAATTTGTTTTTTTGTATTGTATACTCGATATCCTTTAGAACGTTCTGAGTATCCCAACATAATATACTTTTGTGCCTTAAACTCAAACTTGTTCAAATTGTCTTTAGTGTTAAGAATAAAACAAGAGCATCCAAAAGGAAGAAAATAAGCAATGTTGGGTTTTCTTCACTTGCACAGTTCATAAGGAGTCTTCTCCAGAATAGGTCTGATAGAGATTCTATTATGAATGTAACATGTTGTATTCACAGCTTCTGCCCATAAATGCTTAGCCACATTGGTCTCATTGATCATGGTTCTGCCCATTTCTTGGAGAGTCCTATTCTTCCTTTCTACAACTTCATTTAGTTGTGGAGTTCTGGGATAGCAGAAATCATGGGATATTCCATTAGAGTCAAAAATCTCTTTAAAAGGTTTGTTTTCAAATTCGCCACCACGATCACTTCTGACTCTGATAATCTTAGAGTCATATTTATTTAGCACTTTTGAACAGAAACTGGTGAACACAGAATGTGGTCATTCTTGTGCCTTAAGAATTTCACTCTTGTCCAACGACTGTAGTCATAAACAGTGACAAGTCCATACTTCTTACCATTTAATGAAGCTATCTTAACAGGTCCAAAGAGATCAATCTGTAGAAGTTCCAAAGGTTTGGAGGTGGAAACAACATTTTTGGTTTTGAAAGTGGTTTTAGAAAATTTCCCTTTCCGACATGCTTCACAAAGAGCATCTGAAAAAAACTTCAGCTTAGGAAGGCCTCTGACTAACTCAAGTTTATTTAGCTTAGAAATCCTCCTCAAGGTGATGTGACTCAAGCGTCTATGCCACACCCATTTCTCTTTATTAATAGACATCAAGCATTTCACGTTTTGGTTTTTCAAATATGAAATTTTTATTTTATAAATGTTGTTTTTCCTCTTTCCAGTGAAAAGGATTGTGCCATTTTTCTGATTGACAGCCTTGCATGTCTTTTGATTAAAGATAATGTCATAACTGTTATCACTTAATTGACTTATGAATAACAAATTATGCATTAACCCCTCAACATAAAGGACATTATAAATAGAGGGAAGAGATCTGTTACCAACTATTTCATATCCTTTGATTCTTCCTTTCTGATTTCCTCCAAAGCCTACGAAACCATCAGCTTTAAGTTCTAGGTCTTGGAACATATGCTTTCTTCCCGTCATATGTCGTGAGCATCCAGAGTCCAGGTACCATGACTGGTGTTTTAACTCTACTTCATAGGACATCTGCAACATACACTATTTTATCTTTTGATACCCAAAATATTTTGGGTCCTTTAGGATTAGTTCTCCCAGAGTTTCTGAAAACTTTGGATTTTCTAGCATTACTGAGCTTTTGTGTCTATGCAGGTGTATAATGGTAAGAAAAAGGAGATTTTGGTTTGTTTTCTATAGTAGGTTTCTTATCATCGTCATCAGAGTCATAACCAATTCCTCTTTTTCTATTATGACTTACACCATAGATCATAGAAGCGATTTTGCTTCTGTCTAGGCCGTTATTCAGAAATTTCTGAAAGGCTTTATCATATTTGTATATGATAGTGTCAAAAGTAGGTGGAGCTTTAGAAAGAATTTCTTCAAGTTTTGAACATTTCTCAGTTGAAAATTATTTTTCTCTTTCAAGAATAAAACTATTTTCTTTGAGCTCACAAACTTCTTTCTCATGTTTATCACACTCTTCAATAATCTCTTCATGAACCTTTTTCAAGTTCTTGAATTTCTGTTGAAGCTTCTGATACACGCTCAAAGATTCTGACAAACAGGCTTCAAGGTTAGAACGAGAAAAATCAGAGAATACCTCTTCAGAGTCAGACTCTGTTTCAAATGAACTTCCAGAGGTAGTGGCCATGAATGCTACGTTTGCTTGCTCCTCTTCAAAATCAAATTCTAGAGCTTCAGATTCAGAGTCATCCCATGTTTCCATGAGTCCTTTCTTCTTTGCTTTGAAAGAGTTCTTCTTGAAGCTTTGTTTTCTGGAGCTATCCTTCTTTAGCTTTGGACAGTCATTTATGTAGTGTCCATTCTCTTTGCATTCATAACATGTTATTTCCTTGTTGGGTTTGCCTCTGGAGGTTGAATCTGAACAGTCTCCCTTCTATCTATGCCTTCTGAAGTTGTTTTGTCTTTTTCTCTAGAGCTCTTTGATTCTTCTGGAAAGAAGAGATAATTCTTCTTCATCATCTGAATCTTTTCTCAGAGTCATCAGCTTCTTCATCTTCAACTTGAAAGGCTTTGTTCCTTTCTGATCTAGACTTTAGAGTAACAATTTTGCTTTTCTTATGAGGTTCATCTTCTTCTAGCTTTATTTCATGACTTCCGAGGGAGCTGAAAAGTTCTTTAAGACTTATGTTGTTCAGATCCTTGGATAGTTTCAGAGCAGTAACCATAGGTCTCCACTTCTTGGGAAGATTTCTGATTATTTTCTTGATGTGATCTGTTGTAGTCATTTGTCTAGAACCTTGAGTCCTGCAACCAAGGTTTGAAACCTTGAGAACATCACTTCAACAACTTCATCATCTTCCATTCTGAAGGCTTCATACTTCTGGATTAAGGACATAACCTTAGTCTCTTTAACTTGATTGTTGCCTTCATGCGTCATTTTCAAAGAGTCAAAAATATCTTTGGATGTTTTCCTATTGGTTATCTTGTCATACTCGTTGTAGGAAATAACGTTTAACAGAATGGTTCTTGCTTTATGATGATTCTGAAAATCACGCTTCTGATCATCACTCATTCTACTTATTGGAATAGGAATACCAATTTCAAAGATGGGTGGTTGATAACCATTTGTAACCATATCCTAGAGATAGGCATCACAGCCTAAGAAGAAACTTTCAATTTTGTCCTTCCACTAGTTAAATTTTTCTCCATAAAAAGATGGAGGTTTTGCATTGTAGCTATCTCTTTCATTTATGTTATCCATGAAGTTTTTCTCACCCTGGGTCTCTTTACACGGTTAAGTGTTTGATTAAAAAATCAATAACATAGTTGAAGCTCTGATACTAATTGAAGGTAGAAAAAAACAAGAAAGGGGGGTTTGAATTGTTTTCACAAGAAATAAAATCTTTTTGCAATAACACACACATAATAAATAATAACAACACAAAAGATTTATCCTAGTTCGCTTGAAATTTAAAGTTACTCCAGTCCACCCAGCCAAGGTGATTTCGCCTTCAATAAGGACTTAATCCACTAATCTCAATAGATTACACAATTCGTCTAAGAGCTCAACAACCTCTTAGCCCTCTCAAGTCTACAGAACTAAACAAGTCACTTGAGGAATCACAAACAAATTCAAGAATTACAAGTGTTCGGCTAGATGCTTCTAGATAAGCAGTATAAATATGCTTTAAGAACAATGAAAGACAACCATACAATATTGAGCAAGAACTCTTGTATGGAAACTATTTCTTACAACAATAATGGTGAAGAATATTCAGGATATGAGAATGTTGTTGTATCAAAGTTGTGTATTCAGCAAGTTGTAAGGAGGCCTTTATATAGCACTTGAGATGATACCGCTAGGGGGAAATCAAGAGAGATTTTGTGCCAGCTATGGGAGTTAAAGGTAGTAAATTTCTTGTCCTTTCCATAGAAGTCTTGGAGTATGATCTATTATTTCCTTAAAAAGAATTGTACTACAATTTGAATGCTTCCAGCTTAAGTTTATGATCAGGTGATATCTGATCGCGTGTTGATGAGCATGTGTCAGAGTGAAGTGAGCATGATCAGAGTCTTTAGATATCTTTTCGCAAAGTCTTCAAATATCTCTTGCAGAGTCTTTAGAATCTGAGCTTGAACTTCAAAGTCAGATTCTTCAGGTGATTGCTCCTCAGATATATTCTGTTCAGAGTCAGATCTGGTTTCTCTTTATGTTGGGTCAGCGTTTCTGGGCTAATGAAGATGCCAAATATTTGTTTCCTCAGAGTCATTTTAACTTAGAATCCTGCACACTTACGAAAATTGTTAAGGTACCAAATTATTTCATTCTTTGTTATCATCAAAACTTAGAGATATATTGTAGAATCAAAATCTTGTTCTAACAGGATGAACTTAACCTAATATAAAAATTAAATCTTAAACATTGAGTAATCAAAGCTGGAAACTTAAGGGAAATGATCAGAAGATCATTTCAAGGGGAATGATAACTTGTTTGGATGATGGGGGTGAAGGGAACTACCCGATCAGAAACAACTCAAGGAGGTTTTTTGATGACTTAGCTTAGCTCAAATGAAGCTTGGGGAAGGTGAGTTAGGTGTTTGGAAAGCTTGAATTATGGTTAGTGAAGGTTTTTGGATGGTTGTTTGGAGTTAAAACACTTTTAAACTCAAAAACACGATCTCTATTTTGGAGGGTTCAGCTCGAATGATCAGCAGAGGTTTGAGGGTCTTTCAAGATTGGAAAATGAAAGGGACACCTTCACCTATTTATAGGGAAGGTGTCTGGATGGTTTTGGAGGGAGAATGTGGAAGATTGCTTATAAAAGGGAAGTGGCTCAAGGCATGGTTGAGGTTGGATCATTGGGGACAAGTGTGGTTGTGGTCTGAGCCTGTTTGCACCACAAACCATTTTTCCTTGGTCCTAAGCATCGATATGGAATAGGAAAGGGTAAAGATATAGCCTACAGTGGATTTTGCTTTTTTCCATTTTGGGCAAAATCTGATTTTTGTACATGGGATCAGTTTCGACATTGTGAGGAACTTTGGCATCTAAGTTTACTTCCTTCTACATCAAACTACCATATGAAAAGTGTTTCTGGACTATTGAGATCAGAAGGGACTGATTTGGTGACTTGGTGAATCCATTTGCACATTCTGACTGGTTGTGATCTGGCTTGCACATTAGGACGAACCCCCATGTTTGAACCAAGGCAACATAAAATTGGCTCGTGCAATTTGTCTCAATTTTGTGCCATTTGTTCCTTTTCATGATCTTGATTGAATGCAAAAATAAATAGTTCAAAAGGGTTTGTGATTTGGAAATGGCAATGTGTCAAAGTAGTGGTCATGACATGATTTTAGGGCATGATGGGCATGTTGGACCAACTTAACCAATAGAAAAATTGAAGCTCTTCCTCAATGAATTAGGTCTTGGACCTTGAAACAAAGTTGGAGAGGAAGTTATTTAGGAAATTTTGCTCGAAGTGGAATTTAAGAAGCTTGATAAATGAGCAAGTTATGGTCTTTGGAACTTCGCATAGGTCATTCTTGCTAAAAATGCAACCAACCAACATGACCTAAAAATGGGATTTTGTGATTTCTTAATTTCCAAGGCACAATGGTGGATTTTTTGAGTTCATATGATCATATCATGATAGGAGATGAGAATTGGACTTTTGTGGAATTATTTTAGGTCAAATTGATGGGTGGATCAAGTCATTGAAAGTTGAAAAATCATGAACAGACCAACTACTTGTAACATGGATTGAATGGATGTTTAAATGCTGGATTTTGATTGTAATGGTCATAAAATGAAGTTGAATTAATAGTGGGGTGATTGGATAGTAAAAATGGAGCAATGTCAATGATTGAAGGATCCCCAAATTAGGGTTTCTTGAGCCATAAGTTTCATCAAGAACCAAGGTTAGATGGATTAGGGTTTGAGATGCAAGGATCAAGTAGAGATGTTTACAAGGTGTGGGGCATAAATAAACTTTGAACTTGAGGGTTCCTCAATGGCATGGTCAAAATCCATGGTGAACCATGACTTGTATAAGCCAAAGGAGGGTCAAGAACTAGGTTTTGGTCCTTGGGTGACCAAATGAATCTTGAAGCTTCTTCAAAGGGGACTCATCACTCAAATTGGGTTTGGGGAATGACTGATATTCCTTGAGTGATCCTCTAATATATGTGGGGATGCTTGAGGATGATATTAGGGATAAGGTGGCTTAGTAACACCTCAACATTATCATAGGCTCTTTGGGGCTTTGCAGATGAATCCCATGCCTTGAATTTGTGGATTATTATAGTCATTAAGCACAAACGCATATGAGGTGATATGTATGGGATGTATGTTTAGGGTTTAAGGCTTAATAAAGGGATATGGAGTAGGTAAAATTTGAGGGTATGAAAATAGGAAAAGGGAAATAAGATGTCAGTAATTCTTCAAAAGACAACAAAGACCCTAGTGCTCAAGTGAATGTCAAAAATCAACCCTCGAAAGAAGTTATTGAGATCACTCATCTCCAAGTCTTCTTCTCAAAGACCGGAAAAGAAAACTTATCTAAATATGTCAAGCCATCTAAATGTAATGCTCCAACTAATGTTGCTAAAACTGCTACTGAAATTCCAAATCCTAGCGCAAAGGCTAAGGATGTCGACTCTTACAACCTTAAAAAAATTCTAGAATCAATGCATGTCTATGATGAACCTCCTAGTGATAATAGAATTGCCAAAACTCTAAGTGAGAAACCAGTTGAAAAACCGGTTCAAGAAAATCTTGTGGTAAGGTCTGTATATATCCATGTGTTGGAAAACTTTATTGAGAATATTATGAATGATAAGGACCTTGAAAGTGAGGACTAAAGTGACGAAGACCTTACAGTCAGTCAGTAAAATGTTGTGGAGGATGCCACCAACATTGGTGACAACATTCCTCAAAATGAAGAGGCAAGTGTAGACACTAGCTCTACCCAAACATGGGTTTTATTGTTCTGATATTGTGATTGCTCTACACGGGATGGATAATGGTTCCTTTTACCCTATTTGGGTTGGTTCCTAGTTTTTGTTTCTCTACTACTTTTTCCCATTTTGAGCAGGATAATTCTGGTGTTTCTACCCTTTGTCTATTTCTAGGAAATAAGGGGGACAATATTGATGATGATGATGATGATATGAAACTATGAAGAATATATTTATTGTTAGTACTAATACCTATAAATTGTTTTTTTTTTCAAACGCATGTCTGGTGTTAGCAAACATGTTTGTTTGTTTCGCTTCTCTGTAAGGAATTTATTTAATCATGTCATGAAGAATGTAGGCATGTTGTATTTGCCAAAAAAATGGCCAAAGTGGGAGATTGTTGTTATACTAGATTAACATCATTTTAAGAGGAAACATGTCTGGCAATATGTCATGACATTTTGTGAGACATCCTCTGTGTGTGTGTGTGTGTGTGTGTGTGTGTGTGTGTGTGTGTGTGTGTGTGTGTGTGTGTGTGTGTGTTCAAATAAGGAAGCAACATATTAAGCATAATATTCCCTAAACTATGATACATTTTGTCTCACTCAGAAGCTACTACGCGTAGAGTGAATCTCGCGCTGATTGGAGATTTTTTGTATATTTATCTAATCATGTTTAAATCTTTTACGATCTTTTTAGAATAATGAAGTTTTTCCCAAAATATCATCCAACAAGATTAAAATAGTACAATTCTAATATGATCAAGATTTAACCAATCATTTATCACCAATCAACATAGTAAATAATTGGTTACTTGAGCTTATGGTTTTGTTAGAACAAGATTTGGTTTTGCATTTATACCTTGCGTTTTTATGATAACAATGTTGTATTTGTGTGAGAATAATTTTGGTACCCTAATGGTTTGTTATTGTGTAGCTTTAATAACCAGTTATGATTCTTAATATATGACGTGCAACATCATCAGTTTCTGAATAATGTGTTCCAAATCCGCTTCTACGCCAGCTATTAGAAGCTCTGAAAGATGTTCAATATTGCTGCTACAATAATCTTTCTGCTTCTATGTTATTTCACTTCTGAGAAGCTTTTGAGGAGACATTATGTTGTTACTGCAATAATCTCTCAGCTCATGCTTCTGGACGTGACTCTGATCACCAAACTTCTAAAGACTGGCAAGCTTTTGAAGTTGTGTTATGTAGCTGAAGTTTCTGAAGATCTCAAGCCAGGCAATTGAAGTTATCATGGTTCTGACTCAAGATTCAAAAGATTCGAAAAATATTGAAGATATCAAGCTATACTATTGACACCGTCAAGGTTCTGACCAAAGATTCTGAAGTTTCTGGATCCAGCTTTATATTTCTTCATTTCATGCTTCATCAACTTTCATCAAAAGCCATTGAATAGTACATAGTACAAATTGAACAACCTTTTCAATACCTAATTTCGTGGGCAAAGACAGTACTATACACCACACCTGCCACTGATTTTATGGGTGAAGGATAGTATGCAGTATCACTCCTCTCCCATCCAACAGTAGACAACCACTCTATGAGTCTTTCCCTTTTTGCCCTACAACGGTCTTCTACTTATTCTATATAAGTGAGACTTGGAGACTTGAAGAAAACGTCGATGACACAATATTTTGACAAGTTTATTTCTTTGTGAAAAGCTATTATTTTGTTTGTACACAGTTTTTCGTTAAATGTTTGTTTATTCATTTGTGTAAAATCTGCTTGTATAGAAGCATATTGTAACCCACAAAATATTATTCAAAATGTTTGCTTGATTCCTTGAGGAGGTTATCCTTAATAAGACAAAGAAGGTTGTTCTTTGTGAGTCCTTACGGAAACTAGGGTATAGTTGGGTCCTTGAGAAGACAAAGCATTCTAGTAATTTCTAGCTAAAATCATAGATAGAAGCAAAATGGCTTCCTTGTTCTATGGAGTTAGCATAAATGGAAAGAAAGGTTTAGGTTGTATAAAAACTATAAAACGTGACAAAAGTCAGAAGGTAAAACCAAAACCTCTCTATGTGCATTTTATGCCTGCTGGCACTGAGCTTGATATTTCTACACATACACAAAAACATATAAAGGATAAGAACTCAGTTCTGAAATCTAAGTATCATGCACAAATCTCACATGATTGTCTTTTTTCTAAAAGACCCAATGTTGTAAGAAACTCTGGAAAAACTAACAAGAGAGGACGCAGAAAGTGGGTACCTAAGGATAAAATAATTTATGTTGCATACATCCTTAGTAGCTCAGTAGAAACACTAGTCATGATACCTGGCCAGTGGATGCTCACGACACAAGACAGACAGAAGGTCTATGTTCCAAGAATTGGAACTTAAGCCCAGAGCCTTCGTTGGTTTAGGAGGAAATTAGAAAGGAAAGATCATTGGCTCTAGAACTATCGGTAACGGTAAACTTCCTTCTATTACTAATGTTCTTGATCAGTCGTCGTTTATGCTATGTATTTTTTTACTTATTCATCGAAAATCCAGGTAACTTGTATTACTTTGTCTTAATTAAAGGTCTATTGAGTCTATTTCTTTCACCAATAGTTTATTTTATTGTTTCCTCGTTGTTAGTGTCATTTCTATTTTGTTGTCATAGTTTACGCTTTGGGTGTGTCTTTTCTATGTTTCAGGTTCAAGTAGGTACTCAAGCACGAGCGAATGTAGAAACCAAGGAGAAGCGAAAAAAATCGGAAAGAGGTTTTTATGGTCCAATAGGTCCTCTATGGCCATCTGTAGCACCTGCTACGGGCCGTAGCAGGAAGCCCTGAATGCACAGAGTAACAAAATCCAAACGAAGACCTACTACGACAACCCGTAGCACTGGCTACGGGCCGTAGTAGGGGGTCTGGCACAAAAGAAAACATTTTTCAAAATAGTGGCTTGCTACGGCCACCCGTAGCACCTGCTACGGGCTGTAGCAGGGGACCTGGGACAAGACCACTCAAATAGTGGCCTGCTACAGCCACCCATAGCACCGGCTACGGGCCGTAGAAGGCATGCGTGAAAAAAGTCCAACTTTGACTTTTCTGTTGTTATTCCTACCTGATGGGCATTTTGGTCAATTGTGAGGAAAATGTGATGGACTTTTGTGGATCTGTTTGAGAAGAGAGATGACATTTCTATTAAAAGGGGAGTTTTTAGACAAGAAAAAATACTTGGCAGATATCAAGAATTCATATGATTCAGAATTAGAGAAATCAAGGTTTTGGGAGAAATGAGATTTTTCATGAGAAGAAGCAATTGAAGATCAAAGTTCATCTAAATACTTGTAATGTCTCCATTTTATATTTTGATTTGCTTGAATATTATGAGTAGCTAAACTCCCCAATGCTAGGGGGTATCCCTGTTTTGAATCTGTAATGACTTTGAGTTTAAATTTGCAATGACAATATTATTTTTCCTAATTACTTCAATCTTGATATGTGCTTAATGCTTTCTCTTTCAGAACAATTGAGATTGTTGTATGATTATCAATTAGGTTGGACCGCTGTTGATAATTCTTTCATAAGATTATTCTATAATAGATATTACCTAGGACTAAGGATACCCTGTAGGAACCAAATTGTTCTCGGTATATTAAGGCTTAATTTCACCGGTAATTTTTTATGGACATAGAGATTAGGGCTGAATGATTAAAGGTTTTCTCACTAAGGACTTGGGAGAAAACACCCTTGAGAATGGTAGTAATTAATTGATATTGTTGATGCAATAGTGACTCAGAGTTGTTACAGAGATGAATCACACACCTTCCCTAGCATATTATTCTATATTGAAAATCCTTTTTCAACATTATTTATTTTATTTGAAATTATTTTTATATATTTGAATCTAAAACCCCCAACACAAGTTTTTGTTTAATTGAACAACAATTAAAACTAAATGTTTACGAGCAGTCCTTGAGATCATCATTCAGGGAACTTTCCTCATTATTACTATAAAGGAAAAATAGTACACTTGCTATTTTTCCGATCAACGTTTTGGCGCCGTTGTCAGGGACTGCCAAAATATAAAGTTTAAATTTCGTTCAATTGAAATTTTGTTGCTCTGCAACTAAAATTTTATTTCTGTCATTTCATTTATTTCAACCTCTATCAATTAATTTGTCTCTGATATTTTTATGTGAGGTAAGGCCTCAGCTGAATTTTCTATTAACGCAGAAATTGAAAGAACTTTGCGTGCAAGACTCAGACAAGCTAGATTAGCAAAACTGGAATCAGACAAAGAACAACCAACCGTTCATTCAGAGTCGTAAAAAGATCCAAAAAGAGAGCCAGAAAGAGAAGCCAAAATGATGGGTGAAAAACCACCACCACCAAAAAGACTGTTAGGTGACTATGGGATGACAAATGCACAATGCGGTAGGCTAACTATTGTGAACCAACAGTTGAATGTGCCAAACTTTCAGCTGCATCCCAACACTATTAATCAACTTTAGAGGAAACATTTTTTGGGAAAAATCAACGAAGATGCCAATAAGAATTTAGAAAGGTTTCTAATTATGAGCACCACCCTCAAGATAGAGGGGCATACGAAAGAGGCAAAGAATGTACGAATGTTCCCGTTCACCCTATCTGAAGATGCAGAAGAATGGTTCTACTCATTACCTGCTGGGAGTATTAACACCTGGGAACAAATGGAAACCGCTTTTCTGAATGAGTATTTTCCATCTTCAGTTTTCCTCAGGAAAAGATACGACATCATGAACTTCAAACAAAAAGAAGGTGAATCACTTGGTGATTCATACAAATGATTTAAGAGGATACTTGTTACTTGTCCTACACACAACTTGGATCATACAAAGCAAATGCATATGTTTGTCAATGGTCTTCTACTGAAAACAAAACAATTGATTGATACAGCAATCGGTGGCTCATCAAACTTTTCAACAACCACATGTATTAAAAAGATCATTGAGGCAATAGCTACAAATAAGCATTTGGAGTTATATGATAGGTGTTCAAGCAAATCTGAAAGAATTATTGATCTGAAGCTTGAAACAAATAAAATAAGGATAGAAGACACAATTGCTGCAGAAGCTGAGAAGAAACTAAAGGCTGTGAGTATTGGTACACAACAGGTAGCTCAAGTTCAGCCAGTCCTGAATGTAAATTGTGAAATTTGTGTAGGACCTCATTTGACTGTATATTGTGTTGCAACCGTGCAACAAATTAAAGAATACAATTTCTGAAGTAGAACAACCCTTATTCTAACACTTATAATCCAGGGTGGAAGAATCATCCAAATTTTTCCTGGAAAGATCAGCAAGGGAATGTTCCAAAGCAGAGTCCTGTTCAATATCAGAACCAACCACAGTAGTACCAACAACAATAATACTCACATCAACATCAGCAATATCAACAACAAGCACCCGAAAAGGCCAATTGGGAACTTCCCATTGAAAAGATGGAAGATCAAAATTCCTAGTTCCAAGAAGAAACAAGAAATAATCAAAGGAACATGATCGCGTCTATCAAAAATCTTGAAGTTCCGATGGGTCAGATAGCACAACAAATAACAGGTTGTCGAATACAAGGTTTCTTACCAAGTGAAACAATACAAAATCCAAGAAATCATGAGAATGTTAATGTTGTCACAACAAGAAGCGAGAAAGTTGCTAAAGATGAAGAAGTTATACCACCAGTAAAGCCAATTGAAGAGAAAAATAAAAAAGAGGCTAAACTTGTGATTAAGTTACCCTACCCTCAGAGAGTGGCAAAGAAGGATCCAAGAGAGACAGACTTTGATAAATTCATCACAATGTTCAAAAAGATAGAGAGAAATATGCCCTTTTTTGAAGCACTCAAGCAAATTCCCATGTACATAAAATTCATGAAAGAGGTAACAACTGAAAAGAGACCAATAGGAGATGGTTCAGTAGCCTTGAATGAAAAGTATAATGCAATATCACTAGGTAGGAGAATCCCAAGCAAGCAGAAGGATCCTGAAGCGGTCATAGTCCCATGCACGATAAAAGACAGAACTTTCAAGAAGGTACAAATTGATTCTGGAGCCAGTGTGAGTTTAATGCCACTGTCAATCTACCAAAGGCTGAGTATTGGAAATGTCGGTGATATAATGACAAATCCGAATTTTGTAGACCACTCTATAAAGAATGCATATGGGATAGCAGAAGACGTGCTGGTGACAATAGAGGAATTGAGTTTTCCTGTTGATTTTGTGATCATAGACATACCTGAGGATGAAGAAACACCTATCATTCTTGGTCGACCATTCATACAGACAAGTAGATGCAATTTCTACATGGACCAGGGCACACTAATGTTAAAATTTTATGATGAGGAAATAACCTTGAATGTCATTAAAGACAGGAAGTTAGAGGTAGAAAAAGAAAATCACTATCAAGTAGGAAATATGGGAAAAGCCAAAGTCAAATGCCAACAGCAAAAAAAGACTCAAGAAGGCCTTCTCAACTACTACCATCTCCATTTGCAACTCCGAATGGAAAAATTCCTATTTCCAGTCCAAAAGCCACAAGAAATAGAGTGGGGCTCTATCACCAAGGACGAGGAATTGGCGTGGTGAATATGTTCATCTACACGGATTGTGTGGTGAACCGTCGAGCCATGCGACATTAAATGAAGAACTTCGTGGGAGGCAACCCACGCTTTTATTTAATGATGATTTTTCGTTTTTGTTAGTTGTTTTGTTTCATTGCCAGGTGATATACAGTCCCTCAACACAGGAAGAAAAAAGGAGATACATGCAATTAAAGAAGAATTGATACGGATAAAGGTACCCGATATGGAAAAACCATGCTGTCAGAAAAACAAGTTTTGGAGGAAGTACCATAGGCTTACTACGGGCACCCGTAGTAGGAAAAACCTCCAAAAGCTAGTTTGAAACAATGTCCTACTACGGGCGCCCGTAGCTGCGGCTACGGCCTATAGCAGGCAGGACAATGGAATGTGGTACCAAGATTGAAACCTACCACGGGCACCCGTAGCAGTGGCTACGGCTCGTAGCAGGTCTGTGGGTAAAAATGCAGATTTTTTGAAAACTTGAGAGTTTCAATTCCAACTCTCCACCTTCTCTCACCTTGGGCCCACTCATCATTCATTACCCAGTCAACCTCCATCATATCTCATCATATCCAATTAAATACCTAAATCATTACCTTCATATTTTCTCTCTCATTCCAATCATTCCATCTTCTTCTCCTCTTTCCACTTCTCTCTCCAATCTCTCACAAAAACCCCATTCTTGCCATCACCTAAAGCTCTCAACTTTCTCCACAAAACCAGTAAAAACTTCAAACTCCCTTCATCAAACCTTCATAAAATCCCCTTCTCAATATTATTCCGAGTACAAATTTCTCTAAAACTCAACTTTTTAAGTGACAAAATTTTCAAAGATGCCTCCAAAAAGAACTAATGTCGCAAAATCATCCAGAACAAAAAAGCGCAATACCCGCAACTCAAACCCTCACAACATTGTCTTCGAGGACGAGGGGTAAGCTAAAAGGTATGTGGTGCTCGCACGGTGTAAAATTACGCCCTCTGGGTACATCTGTGAATGAACTCTTACTAATTTAGGGTTGAAATCCGAGGTTGATAGAATGTTTCATGTAATAGGATTATTAGAGTTTATGTATTTTGAAGCGCCGATTTTTAAGCACATAACTCTTGAATTTCTTAGTACACTTGATTTTCAGCTGCAGAGAAAATGGCTCGGAAACGTGAGGTACTACTTTGGTACCCTCAAATTTTGCCTTTTTAATGAAAATAATGAATTAACTGTTGAGGAGCTCGGAAACATCCTTAAGTTTCCCATCTACGGGCCCGACGATGTGCTAGATGACTTTCCTATGGACATAGAGATTAGGGATGAATGATTAAAGGTTTTATCACCAAGCCCTTGGGAGAAAACACCCTTGAGAAATGGTAGTAATTAATTGATATTTGTTGATGCAATAGTGACTCAAAGTTGTTACAGGGACGAATCACATACCTTTCCTAGCATATTATTCTATCTTGAAAACCCTTTTTTCAACATTATTTATTTTATTTGCAATTATTTTTATATATTTGAATCTAAAAACCCCAACACAAGTTTTTGTTTAATTGAACAACAATTAAAACTGAATGTTTACGAGCAGACCTTGAGATCGACATTCAGGGAACTTTCCTCATTATTACTATAGTACACTTGCTATTTTTCCGATCAGTTCTTTTAGTTGATGGTCTGATTCATAACCTTTTTTCTCTTAGTAAACTTAGTGACAATATTTATGATATCAGTTTTAATTAAAAGTCTTGTAAGGCTATTAATTATAAAGATGGTACAATCCTTTTTAACGGAGAGAGAAAGAACAACACTTATAAAATTAGACCTTTTGATCTTGAAGATCAAAATGTAAATTGTCTAATGTTTGTTAATGAGGAGCAATGGGTATGGCATAGACGCTCGGGCCATGTTAGCATGAGAAGGATTCTCAGCTAAAAAGCTTGGACTAGTCAGAGGTCTGCCCAACCTGAAGTTCGCTTCAGATGCTCTTTGTGAAGCCTGTCAGAAAGACAAGTTTTCTAAAACATCCTTCAATGTCAAAATTGTTGTTTCCACCTCTAGACCGTTAAAAATTCTGCACATTTTGTTTGGACTAGTGAAAACTTCCTCTATCAATTGAAAGAAGTATGGATTGGTCATAGTTGATGACTACAGTCGTTGGACATGGGTAAAGTTCATGAAACACAAGGATGAGTCACACTTTGTGTTTTCTACCTTCTGCTTAGTAGTGCAAATAGAAATGAACTGCAAAATAGTCAAAGTCAGAAGTGATCATGGTGGCGAATTTGAAAATAAACATTTTGAAAATCTTTTTGATTCAAATTGTATTTCTCATGATTTCTCATGTGCTAGAACTCCACATCAAAATGGAGTAGTAGAAAGGAAGTATAAGACTTTGCAAGAAATGGCTCGCACCATGATCCAAGAAACTGATATGGCTAAACATCTCTGGGCAGAGGTAGTTAACACAACTTGTTATATTCAAAATAGGATTTCTATCAGACCTATTCTAGGTAAGACTCCTTATGAATTCTGGAAGAACAGAAAGCCCAACATTTCTTACTTTCACCCTTTTGGATGTGAATGTTTTATGTTGAACACTAAAGAGAATCTTGGCAAGTTTGATTCTAAATCATAAAATTGTTTATTGTTAGGATATTCTGAATGCTCTAAAGGCTACAAAATATTTAACATAAAAACAAGAATTGTTAAGGAATCAATTCATGTTAGATTCAATGATAAGCTTAACCCTGAAAAGTCAAAGCTGTTAGAACAAGATTTTGGTTTTGCAATTTATCTCTAAGTTTTCATGATAACAACGGATGAAACATTTTGGTACCCTAATAAAATATCTAAGTGTGCAGAACTCTAATGAAAAATGAATATGATGAAATAACATCTAACATCCCAATTATCAAGAACAACTGACTTAGAGTCAAAGGTATTCGCTCTGATACTGAAGACAACGATGTCCGCAACATCTAACATCTGAAGACTCTGAAACTCTGCATATGAAGAATCCCACACATGAATACTCTGATGATCCTTACATATGAAGAATGTCTAATTGGAGACCAGTCAAGAACTTCTGAAGAAATCACATCAGACAACTATCTGAAGAATACAAGATCTAAGAGAAGTATCAGAATTCCGCTTACTCTGGTTCATGCCCAACAGATCAGATCAAGACTTAACAATGAAACATTCCAAATATGGTATGAATATCTATATGGAGAAAATTGAATACTCTCCTAAACTTATATGGAAAGGACAATAAAATTAATGTCATTAAGTCCCATCATTGGCAAGATATCAGCATCCATGCTCCATTCAACGGTATCATCTCCAAGCACTATAAAAAGGCCCAACTATCATCATACCAAAAATACGAAGCTATAACACAAGAATTCTGCACATCAAAATCAAGTCATACACACAATTCTTGTCTCACGTTATCACACGAGTTGTTGCTATAAGTGTGATCTTGATCTTCGTTCTAACTGTGTTCATATTGCTTATCTAGAAGCACTAACCACCTTCTTGTAATTCTAAAATGGTTGTTGTAAATTTCCTCAAGTGACTTGTGAAGTCTGTAGACTTGAGAGGACTAAGAGATCAGTGTACTCTTAGATGTTTGTTGTAATCTTTCTAGATTATTGGATTAAGTCCTTATTGAATGCGAAATCACCTTGGCCGGGTGGACTGGACTAGCTTTGAATTTCAAGCAAACCAGGATAAACTTGTGCGTTGTTTGTTTTGATTTTTGTGTGTGTGGCGTTTCCAGAAGTTTTTATTGTCAGTGAAAATAATTCAAACCCCTGTTTCTTGTTTTTCTCTACCTTCAATTGGTATCAAAGCTCCGACTCTATTTTTTATTTTCAAATCAAACACTTAACAGTGTATAGAGATCCAACGTGAGAAAAATATCATGGCCAACACCAATGAAAGAGATAGCTACAATGCTAAACCTCCAGTATTCGATGGAGAGAAATTTGATTATTGGAAGGACAAAATCGAAAGCTTCTTCTTAGGCTATGACACTGACTTATGGGACATTGTCACAAATGGTTATGAACCACCTATATCTACAGATGGCATTGTTATTGCAAGAAACTAAATGAGTGATTATCAGAAGCGTGACTTCAAAAATCACCACAAAGACAGAACGATTCTATTGAATGCAATATCCTACAATGAATATGAAAAGATCATCAATAGGGAAACAACTAAAGAAATATTTGATTCCTTAAAGATGACTCATGAAGGCAATAATCAAGTCAAAGAGACTAAGACTCTGGCCTTAATCCAAAAAAATATGAAGCCTTCAGAATGGAGGATGATGAAGCTGTAGAGGTAATGTTTTCTAGATTCTAAACTTTAGTTGCAGGACTCGTGGTTTTGGATAAAGGATACACAACTGCAGATCATGTCAAAAAGATAATCATAAGTTTTCCAGAGAAATAAAGACCTATGGTTACTGCCTTAAAACTATCCAAGGATCTGAATAACATAAGTCTGTAAGGACTAATCAGCTCCCTCAGGAGTCACGAGATAGAGCTAGAGGAAGACAGACCTCAAAAGAAAAGTAAATCAGTGGCTCTGAAGTCCA
The DNA here is from genome assembly GCF_024323335.1 of Lathyrus oleraceus. Classification (NCBI taxonomy): domain Eukaryota; kingdom Viridiplantae; phylum Streptophyta; class Magnoliopsida; order Fabales; family Fabaceae; genus Lathyrus; species Lathyrus oleraceus. The sequence continues at coordinate 427,528,276 of NC_066585.1, read as the reverse complement.
GATCAGAAAGACGAAAGCCAAAAAGGAACAAAGCCTATCAAGCTAAAGACGACGATGATGATTCTGAAAAAGATGATTCTGATGATGAAGAAGAGTTATCTCTTCTAACCAGAAGAGTTAAACAAATCTGGAGAAAAAGGAACAACAACTTCTGAAGACCCAGACAGAAGGGAGATCGTTCAGAGTCAACTTCCAGAAGCAAACCAAACAAAAAGGTAACCTGCTATGAATGTAAAGATCCAGGACACTAGAGAAATGAATGTCTAAAGCTCAAGAAAGATAGTTCCAGAAAAGAAGGATTCAAGAAAAACTCCTTCAAAACTAAGAAGGGGTTCATGGCAAGCTCGGATGACTCTGAACCTGGCGCCTTAGAATCAGACTCTGAAGAGGAACATGTAAATGTTGCATTCATGGCTACCACATCTGGAAGTTCATCCGAAAGAGAATCCGACTTTGATGAGGTATTTTCTGACCTTTCTCACTCTGATCTGGAAGCTTGTTTCTCAGAATCTCTAAGCTCTTATCACAAGCTTTGACAGAAATTCAAGATCCTAAAAAGGGTTTATGAAGAAACTGTTGAAGAGTGTGATAAGCTTGAGAAAGAATTTTCTGAACTTAAAGGAAACATTTTTGTCCTTGAAAAAGAAAATGAATTTTCAACCAAAAAATGCTTAAAACTTGAAGAAACTCTTTGGAAAGCTCCACCAACTTCTAACACCATCATATATAAATATGAAAAAGCTTTTCAGAAATTTCTGAAAAATGGGCTTGAAAGAAGTAAAATGGCTTCTATGATTTATGGTGTTAGTCACAATAAGAAAAGAGGAATTGGATATGACTCTGATGAAGATGGGCAAATAACTTTTGTAGAGGACAAGCCCAAATCTCATTTTTCTTATCATTACACACATGCACAAACACAAAGATTTAATAATGCTAGAAAACCCAAAGTTTCCAGAAACTCTGGGAGAACTAATCACAAAGGACCCAAAAGATTCTGGGTACCAAAAGATTAAATAGTATATGTTGTAGATATCTTGTGTAGCAGAGTTAAGACATCAATCATGGTACCTGGACTCTGGATGATTGCGGCACATGACAGGAAGAAAGCATATGTTCCAAAGCCTAGAACTTAAAGATGTTGGCTTCGTAGGCTTTAGAGGAAATTAGAAAGGAAGAATCAGAGTGTCGTACCCCAAAATTTGCCCGTTGATATTACAAGGCATTTTTCAAGGCACTCCGACTTATTCTGCAAGGCACTGATCTTAAAGGAACAAAAGCCCAGCTCACAACGGACTCAATCCAAAATGGCCCAAACTAGCTTGCTCGCTAGGCGAGCAATTCCTTCGCCTAGCGAACACTTCGTTATGACACTCGCCCCAGCGAAGCATCAGATCCAGTAAAAGCCCAAACTAGCTGGCTCGCTAGGCGAGCAACTCCTTCGCCTAGCGAAGCTCGCGAATAGCAGAATTTCTGGGCTTCATTCTGAGCCCATTAGGTCATCACAATCACTATAAATAGCCAAGTTTCAGTCATGAAAAGGGGGGGGACGAAAAGAGACGAAGACGGACGGAAACCCTGGCACAGACCAGCTTAAGGAATTCCGAGTAAAGAAACCCTAAAAGCCGCTCATCCGCGCCGAAGCTACCGCCGCCCAATTCCCTCCGATACCAAGAGGGGTCAGTCCCTTCAACATCGCAGCTCGGTTGCAAACAGGTTTGCGTATCTCTAATGTTTTATGCTTTTAATCGATAATCTCTATATACATAAGGCATCATGATTAAATTTTCGGATATGTAATTTGATTTCACATGCGAATTTAAATATGCTTGAATATCCTGAATGTTTGTCCATGCTATTCCTGTAATTCAATGCCACAAAGTTCAGGGTGCCAGAATCATGCTGCTATCAAACTCAAAACCCGTAGCAGCTCGCTAGCACATCGCTAAGCGAGCCTGTAGCGAGCATTCGCTAAGCCTTCGCTAGGCGAAGCAGGAGCGAACGGGACAGTGGCTGTTTTGTTCTTTTCTGTTCTGCCCTATGTTTATCTAATCAAGATTTATTATAATTCTGCATCATTTGGCCTGACTTTATGACTGTTGTTTTTATGTTATGGTGCAATTTTCAATTGTACTTTATCTCGATGTTCTAACCCGTGTGCTGAATTGTGTAAAGGCTTACATATTCCCGAGGAAACGGCCGGCTAGGTATTCCACTTTATGTGTGGGATACCCTTATGGAGATGGATTCTGAATTACTTAATTTTAATGTGGAAATTCATCCTAAATTATCTAGTTGATTTTAATGTATTGATTTCATCGATTTTAATGTGGACCTAATTACTTAATCGATTACGGCTATCTAATTAATTGTAAAACTTTGCCTTTAAACATGCGATCTTGGACCCCTCTTTGTTACCCTACGATTATTACGGTATTATGGTCATGTCCCGCGAATGTGGGGATATACTTAGCAAAGACCCTTCGGTTAAATCATCATAGTCCCTCGAATGTTGCCTTTGTCCCTCGATGACCCTTCGGTATAGCCTACGGTTAAATGATGATAGTCCCTTCGAATGCTAAGGTATCCTCACAAATATTGACTTCAATGACCAATCGATGACCCTACGATGACCCTTTTACATCCAAAGGATAAAACTACTTACTTCTCAATAGTAAGGACAGTTTTACCCTCATAAGGATTGGAAATGCCCATAAAGACCTTGGGTAGGTATAACTCCTAAATGCTTGCTCACAACTAAAACTACTTTTCACACCTCACACTTTTCAAAACCTCCATTAGAAAATCACCACTTGGCATACATTCGTACTAGAATCATTGTCAAGTTATATTTTTCTAAATAACTTTCAAAACTAAACGAGATAACCAACTTTGTATACATTCATACAAGAATCATTACAAAGTTAAATTCTCTTTTCAAAACATTTTCTAAACAATTCACGAACACTTTTTCAGACAAGAAAAATAATATAAGTGATCAAGCAATTAAGAGCCCATGGATAACCATGGATACAAAGGGTGCTAACACCTTCCCTTTGTATAATGTACCTCCCGAACCCAAAATCTAAATTAAGGTATTTCCTGTTCTTTTCCACCTTTCCTTATTGGATAAAAGAAAAGTCGGTGGCGACTCTTGCTAACCGCGACATTGCGATTAAAAAACACATTAAAGTCAGTTCACCGTATGACATAGAGGATCTGGAACGATTGCACAAAAATGTATTATGTTGGGATACTCATAACGCTCTAAAGGCTATAGAGTATATAATAAAGAAACATTAATTATGGAAGAATCAATACATGTCATATTTGATGATAAGCTTGACTCTGAAAAGTCAAATCTAGTTGAGAACTTTGCAGATTTGGAGATAACACTTGCAGGTTCTGACGAAAAGACTAAAGAGTATGAAGAAGAAGAAAAGGAAACGTCAGATGCACCTGAAATCACAATCAATCAGAAGAGATCAAGAAATAAACAAAATGTTTCTGAAGAATTGATTCTGGGAAACAAGAATGAACCTGTCAGAACAAAATCAACATTCAAATTTTCTAAAGAAACACTTCTGGGACTAGTATCTTTGATAGAGCCAACATGCTGTGAAGAAGCACTTCAAGACAAATAATGGATTCTGGAAATGAAAGAAGAACTTGATCAATTTGCAAAGAACGATGTATGGGATCTTGTACCAAAACCCAGAGGAACCCACGTTATCAAAACCAAATGGGTGTACAAAAACAAACTCAATGAAAAGGGTGAAGTGGTCAAAAACAAAGCACGATTGGTGGAATAAGGTTATAGTCAACAAGAAGGTATTGACTACAATGAAACCTTTTCTTCAGTCGCCAGGTTAGAATCTATCCGTCTGCTTGTATCTTTTGCTATAAATTACTTCATGAAACTATATCAGATGAATGTCAAAAGTGCGTTTCTGAATGGATATATTTCTGAAGAAGTGTATGTTCATCAGCCTCCTAGTTTTGAAAACTTAAAATATCTAGAACATGTTTTTAAACTGAAAAAATCTTCTTATGGTCTAAAACAAGCTACCAGAGCTTGGTATAAAAGACTGAGTTCTTTTATTTTGGAAAACAATTTTATCAGAGGCAAAGTCGACTCTACACTCTTCTGTAAAAATATTAGAAACGATCTTATGATCTGTCAGATATACGTTGATGACATAATTTTTGGTTCTGCTAACTGTAGCGGTAAATTCATGGTCATCAAGCTATGGATAAGCTAGAGATCAAATAACAAGAGTCGCCACCGCACTTTTATTGTTTCCAAGGGAAAAGGGAAAAAGTACGAACAAAACCCAAAAAAGTAAGAAGTTTTCAAATCAAAACTAATAAAATGTCAGAGATTACAAGTAAGGGGGTTGGTTACACAGAGGGAAGGTGTTAGCACCCAAAGTGTCCTAGGTACTCCTAGGGAGCCCTTTTTGTGTGCATATCTATTTGGTACAAAATGATGTATACAAACAAATAGAATGAGGGGATGAGAAAAGAATTCATTAATTATATTTTTGTGTTTGGCAAGGCCTTCGGTCTTGTGCCTACGTACTGTCGCATCCTGCGAAAAATCAACCGGCGAGCCTAAAAATAAAAACACACAGAGCCGCCACTAAACGTTATTTATCCCAAGATAGGGAAAGGAAACGCTCAGAGAAACCTGGAAAGACATGGTCTCGCGACCAGAGAGAAAAGGTTCGGGAGTCGGTTACGCGAGGGGAAGGTATTAGCACCCCTCACGTCCTAGGTACTCCTAGGGATCCACGTCCTAGAATACAGAATAGGTTGCTAAACATACATCACACACACACGCGGGGAACGCAGGTGGGGTTAAGAGAAACGGGCTCGATAAGGCGTCGCACCTTATGCCTACATATCTTGTCTGGAACAAGAATCAGAGCCACTGTAGTTCGGCTTACGCACGCCAAACAACACAAAACAATCAAACAAGCAAGGGTGGCAAACATGGAGCCCGACAACCACTTAATGGAATTATGTCGGCATCCGAACCAAAACACACTCAAAAGGGCAAACGTGGAGCCCGACTGCCAATCACTGGGCTTACGTCGGCATCCGAGCCAAAACACGCACAAAACGGCAAACGTGGAGCCCGACAGCCAATTATTGGACTTACGTCGGCATCCGAGCCAAAACAAATAATCAGATAACAAAGCAAACAAACCAACAAATAAATAAAAGGGCGCCCGGAGTGGTCTCGCACGACCACCTGCCTACATACCTCGTCTGGAACGAGGATCAGGGCGATGTAGTTCCCCTGAAAGGGACTAAATTGCTAACCAGAAACCGGGGAAAGATACACAACTAGGGAGCTGAGACTCGAGCCTAATGTTGTCATGCATCGTTAACCCTAAGTTCGGTTTTCTATCCTACTTGCATAAGCAAACTAACCTAACCAGGAAAGAAGCTAGCACACAAGCATACAATCACATATCATCAAATGAGAACAGGTATCTCAAACAAGCATGTCAATCAGATATCCACATAACACGCACTATAGCCAAACAAGGGGCTCAATCAATCAGGTTTGACTGCCTAAGCAATCGTCTGTACAGGCTGTGTTTGCTCTTAACCTTGCCATTACGAGGCTAAGGTGAAGCAGATGATGGGATGAAGTGAGGATGAGACCCCACAGCTCTTATCCCTACCCAGGGAGAGCTGACAAATGAGCATGGGTCCAGAATGGGGGAACCCTTCTATGCTCGATGACTCTGACTCAATGTGCACTGCACAGATCTTGGGCTTTTGATCTCAATGCTACAACCATGTAATGGGAGCAAGGAGAAGACTCAACTGAATAGTGGGGGACAGGTTGCTTGTCCCTACCTTCCACCAATTGCCTTACTTGAAGGGCTTTTCCTGCTTGGCTTAAAAATAAACATACACAAGCATTGCCTCTTAAGGAGGACTTCAGACAATTTGCCCGGCCCGGTAACAGCCGGGTCTCCAGACTACATGAAGTTTTAAGAAGTTACCTCAATGCAAATTGCTTATGCAAAGCAAAGCAAAGCAATAGTTCACAAGGAACTGAGCAACTAAAGTACCTGGAAACAATCAAACTCAGTCAGTATTCAATCAGACAAATTGTACAGCAAACAATCAAACAGTTTAAACAATACAACACAAAGCAAGCTCAAGGCTTAAGCCCAAGCTCCAACACCTACAAAACAATGTTATGTTAGTGTACAAACATCCACAACATCAATTAAAATCAACTTGTATCATTCTCCATGTACATGATGCTTTTGATCCTGAAAAATCAAGCAAATATTAGCAACTAGACCACTAGGCCAAGCCTAGGGTCCCAAAGCAAGAAAAAAGTTAAAACAGCAAGGTATCCACCATCCAACATCAAATTAACATCAAACAAGAGCAAACATCCTTGGTCTCATGTCTATATCATCCATCATGTTCATGCTATGCACAAAATAAGGCAAACTAGTTCAAATGAGGCACCAAGCATACAAACAGAACTATTGCATTCAAATCCACATCAAACAAAATCCAAAAATTCTCAAATTAATTACACCTACACAGGGGTCAATCAAGGTCTACCATGTCAAATTTGAGCTCAATTGGGCAAATGGAACCATGTCAATGAAAATCAACAAAAACAGACACAATTACATGCTTCAATTCACACCATCAATGCATACATCCACTTCAAAAATTCATATCTCATTGGAAACTAAAAAGAAATGGATGAGACCAAAACAGGGAGGTCCTAACATGTGTCTAGTTCATGCATATCAAATTTCATGGCCATACAATACAATATGAGGATTTCCCAATCAATCTACCAACATGTATCGCATGAGCTTGCAATTTCAACAACCAGAAATGAAAAATCAAGATTAATTAGAAAAGGCAGTGAAAAATTCTACAAAAATTCATACAACATCCTAACATATCAACAATTCACCATGCCAAATTTCATTCAATTCTAACATGCATAGGTTATCCAATTAAATTCAACAAGTTGACATCAAGAGGTGTGACACAAATTGTCACACCTAAGTTCCAGAATTTGCTGCTCTCTAACCAGGTATCAAAAATTCATGAAATTTACATATAAATAATCCTCAATGAGTCAAGAACCACCACAAAAATTTTCAAGAATTTATTTGCAAGCATGTGCATTTCACAATTAAAATGGTAAAGTGTGTCGAAATGTCATACATGTGAAAGAACCTTAGGTCAAACCAAAAATATACCATGCACAACTTTGACCAATAGGTCAAAAAAATCCTACACAAGTCAACAAAGTCAAGGAAAAAATTTCCACATTTTTATGATTTTTTTACTATTTTTTATGAATTATTTAATGTGTTAATGATTTGTTAGAATTTTTTTGAATTAATTAAAACTTGACAATGGCAGTATTGTAAGTAACAGTGGCGGGGGAGGGAAACACGGTTTTTAAAAATTCAAACAGAAAACAAGATCTGGCACCCTAACTTCATCACCGTCAACCAATAATTTTCCAGATTTTTCACGAAAACGAAGAACAACAAATCTCCATGGAAATGAGCAAACGAGGATCCGTTGTAACCGTCTCATCCTCTATAATCCGAATATCAACTTATCTAAACCTAACTGTTCCTAAATCGTGTGAATCGAAGAGATTAGGGTTCTAGTTCGAAACTTTAAATCACGATTTCGTAACCTACGATTCACCAGTTTATAAACCACAAGCACCATTGGATTCTACATGAGACGCATTACACAAAGCACCTATCAATCGAACAAAACAGGAGATTCGAAATTTCGACATACCGGCAATGGCAGTGCTGCAATCGGTGTTCTTCGTGTGTTTTAGCTCCAAACAGGTGTAGTATATGCTCGTGGAAGGTGAGTAGAAGAGTTGGATTCGAATGTAATGGCTTCTAATGCTCGAATTCAAGATCCACCATGAATGATGCACTTTTGGACAGCTATGAATTACCACTCCTTGTGCTCCAATGACCAAAAACAGTTTGAGATGATGATGAGAGGAGTTCAAATCAAGAAGAAATTCGAGAATTGGTTAAGATTTGAGGAAGATTGATGGATTTTGGTTTTTGGAGTGTTCTTGAGATTTTGATGAATTTGAGAGAATGTGAGAGGTTTTCAGATCCAATTTGGGGAAATGTGTTTTTCTGTTATGATTATGGAGTGATTATGAATATATATGAATGCTTAATTGTAGCTTAATCATGTTAATTAGCATTTTGGCCATGTTAAGTGAAATTGGTTATTAACAAGTGAGGGCAAAATGGTCAATTCACTTAGACAGCTCATTGACACCTGTTGACAGCACACACAACTTCTAAATATCATATATGAACTGTGGAAACTTGTCCCATGCCCATTGGTTGCTTAAAACTCAAAATCACTGTGTATGCAAAATGACCAATTTTCATCATTTCACTTTTCAAGCCAAAATCCAATTCTCATGCCTTAGCCATGAAATGAATATTCAAACACACTCTAAATGCCATTCCTGAGGTGTTGGAAAAAGTCCCATTCAAAAATTCCAATTATTTTGACATTTGGACGATTTTGCCCCTGGTCCAATTCAGCTGTCCAGTTGAAAAGTGACTTTTTGCCTTGGCCACTTTTGGGAAAATCCAATGATGCACCCTCAAAGTACATGTCAAATGGAGTTTGTGCATATAAAGAACTTGCAATTTGGACAAAGTATGTGGTAGTTATGGCCTCCTGATTACGGTCTTTTCTGAAATTCACTGAGCCATATCTTGCAAACCACACATTGGATTTTCAAGTTCTTGGACTTTTTGGAAAGGTGAGAACAAGATCTACATCTGTCATGTTGAACAATTTTTCATTTGAAGCTTCCTTGGACTTCTGTTTTTGAGGTCAAAAACTTTCCATTTTTGGAAACTTCAGCTACAAGTCACTTTCTATTTTTGGCAGTTTTTGTCCTGACTTGATTTTCTTCCTTCTTAAGCTTTGAGATGTCATTCAACACTTGTTCCAACATGAATGAAGTGTATCCAACTCATTTCCACCTCCAAATCCATCAGATCATGTACAGTTGACCATAGTTGACTTTTCATCTGATAGATGAATCTGGCAATGCATAGATCAAATTGAACCCCAATCTCCAACTGAAATGGCTCAAGGGTGAAACCCTAGCCTCAATAATCACCATATAATCACAAAATGAACCTCATAACCATCAGAAACCTCATCTCCTGATCCAGCCCTGATTGGCCCAATACAACTGATTAGGGTTGACCTGTGGTCAAAACCCTAATCTCAAGGAATCTTCTTCAATCTTCTGATGACATCCAACCATGATGATGATGATGTATCAATTCAATCAATATGAAGACCAATACCCTTGAGAATCATGAAACCCTAATCCACAGCCCCAATCCTCAGATGGCCCATGATCAATCAATAAAACCCTGGCTTGCACCTTCTGACTTCCTATCTCCTGATTAAGACTTGGGAAGATGGCTTGCACACTGTAACCACATGATATGCAATATGAAATGCCTAATGTCCTAAAATGATATGCAAATATGTTAATGCTAGTCCCAAGAAAGGAGGGCAAATTTTGAGGTGTTACAGCTGCCCCTATTCAATCCACTGTGAACCTGTCGATACGAAATAGCCTCGGATTTCGGATGATCAGGATGAAGAGTGATTGAATACCAAGAAACAGACGAACAATTTGCACCCTGATGGGATAATAATTAACAACGCCTGTCAGCATCGGCGAAGAAACAAACTCTGAACTTGTCGACCTGGATACCAAAATAAATGGTAACACAGGGATAACCATGGTGTGAACACCACACATCCACTCGGGATTATCATCCTCTCTTTTTCTTTTGCTTTTCTTGAACCCCGAAAATTTTCTCTGCGCAAACGATCCTCAGATCTCTGCATTTGAACCCCAGAAAATGCCTCAGCACTCCTTTTTGCCAACATAATGAACCCCGATCTCCAATTTGAACCCCAGTCGCCTGACGATAACTCTCGATCGCCAGAATGAACCCCATTCTCCAGAAAATGTCGCAACATCTCCCTTTCTCCGCTTGAACTCCGTCTCCAGAAAATGTATCCACATTTCCTTTTCTCCATTTGAACCCCAGAAAATGCCTCAGCATCTCCTTTTCTCCAATCTCTCGTGATAATTCCGCTGGCAACGTCGGAAATAACACTCAACCACTCTGAGGGCGACATGTCAGAGGGTAAACCTTCACAAAGGAAGGTAGCATGTGTATCTCTTCCTCAGAAGACACCTATAACAACCTCCATTGGCCTCAGCCTGAGTCTACGGTGACACATGAACAGAAGATAATCCTGCGGACCTCATCCTGGATATAATCTTCAACTCCCATCCCCATTTGAACCCCAGAAAATGCCTCAGCATATACTCTTCTCTGATTGAACCCCGATCTCCAGAAAATGTCGCAACATCTCCTTTTCTCCATTTGAACCCCGGAAAATGCCTCAACATTTCTTTTCTCCGTTTGGACCCCAGAAAATGCCTCAGCATTTCTTTTCTCCATTCTCCCGTGATAATTCCGCTGGCAACGTCGGAAATAACACCAAACCACTCTGAGGGCAACATGTCAGAGGGTACACCTTCAACCAGACACTGACTGATGACTGGGAAGAAACTCGACGTTTACTGAACATCGGACGATGATGTTTACTAACACCAAAAAAAAAGCTCGACCAGACATTAACCAATGACCGGGAGGAAACTCGATGTTTACAGGCACCGAACAATGATGTTGACATGACATCAAACAATGATGCGGACAGACATCAAACAATGATGCGGACAGACATCAAACAATGATGCGGACAGACATCAAACAATGATGCGGACAGACATCAAACAATGATGCGGACAGACATCAAACAATGATGCGGACAGACATCAAACAATGATGCGGACAGACATCAAACAATGATGCGGACAGACATCAAACAATGATGCGGACAGACATCAAACAATGATGCGGACAGACATCAAACAATGATCGACCAAACACTTACTGATGTCTGGGAAGAAACGGTGGTTCCAAACTCACAATGCTGAACTCCTCGGAGCATCGTCTTCGCTGTCAGACAAAACCAAACCTCAAGCGGTAATCACGGCTTGAATCGCGCTGATCGCGTAACGTCTTCTGACTGTATCCCCATCTCTGTCCGACGGGAACATTTCCTCCAATATCGCACTACTGGGGAACATTGCTGATCTGACGTTGTGATGCTAATCTCCTCAGAGTAACATCTTCACCTTTGGTGAACCCCAAATCTTCAAGCGGTAACCACAGTTTGGGTTGCGTTGAATACATCCCTTTTCCATCTCCGTCCGACGGAAGGAGTCTTCTCCAGTGTCGTACCACTGGGACAATACCTGTGATCCAATCATGAGGCTATACTACTCGGAGCAACACTTTCATTTTCTGGCAAAATACCTCTCAAACAGTAACCACGGCTTGAGACTAGCTGACGTTTGCAATGATGCATGCTTGATTTCTTCTGCGTAATGCTCCATAATTATGGAAATGCTACGCGATTATTTATTTTTCTATGCAATATGCAATGCTTACGCTACATGATGAATGCATAAAAAGTATCCCCCTCAAGGGACTCTTCTGGGGAATACGAGACACTCTGCTGAGGGACTCGTCAACGCTCCGATTTCCACCATGCTGGGTGTCGCATCGCGCGAAAAACCGGCGGGAAAAGAAAGAAACAACAGAGCCGCCACCGTGCGTTATTTATCCCAAAAGAGGGAAAGGAAACGCTCAGAGTAAACCTGGGAAAGAACATGGTCTCGCGACCAAAGAGTATGGGTTCGGGAGTCGGTTATGCGAAGGGAAGGTATTAGCACCCCTACGCATCCGTAGTACTCTACGGGATCCACGCACACTAGAAAGGAAATTGGTTGCTAAACACTGCTCAAATATTCACACACACTGGCTGAAAGAAACAAAAGAGACTGACTGAAACTGAACTCGGCAGGATGTCGCATCCTGGGCCTACTTAGTCTATCAGGCATAGACATCAGAGTCGAAGTAGTTCGGACTGGGGAAACGACACATGCTCGCTAGGATATCGCATCCTATGCATACGTATCTTCTCGGACGAGAGAGGAATCAGAGCATTCGTAGCTCGGCTGACACGCACACAAACAAACAAGACACACACAGGCAAACGTGGAGCCCGACTGCCAATCACTGGACTTACATCAGCATCCGAACCAAAACAACACAAGGAGGCAAACGTGGAGCCTGACTGCCAATCGCTGGACTTATGTCAGCATCCGAACCAAAACAACACAACAGATAGATAGGGAGTCGGGGACTCAGCCTATAACTGTCAAACACACACAAACAGACAGACAGCAAATTGCTAAGGAGTCAGGCACTCGAGCCTAGCAAATGGTCAGACAACACACACAAAAGAAAGAAAAGGCGCGCGGAGAGATCAGCTCAATCTCCTGCCTACATACTTCATCTGGTGTGAAGATCAGGGCGATGTAGTTCCCCTACGCAGGGATAAAGGACTAGCCTAACCAGATAACAGAGGGAGACACAACTAGGGAGACTACGACTCGAGCCTAGATGTTATCATGCAAAATCATCCCTAAGTTAAGGTTTCTAGCTAAATGGCACAAGGGCCAACCTATCCTAAGCATGGCTCACAGGAAAAAGCAAGGTCTCGATTGCAACTAGGGCAAGAGAAAGGGGATATCTCAATCACAACAGGGGTGAGAGACAAGAGATTAGTGTTAGTGGTTAGTCAAACTCGACAAGACATCGCATCTCGTGCCTACGTATCTCATCTGAACATGAGAATCAGAGTTGCCGTAGTTCGGCCGAACAACTCTAAACATGGCTCACACAGGAAGTAAGCCACACAGACTTGACTTGCACAGGAAGCAAGCCAAGCAAAACCTAACTTGCACAGGAAGCAAGTCTAAACTAATCCTAACTTGCACAGGAAACAAGTCAAACAATCCTATCTTGCACAGGAAGCAAGTCAAACAATCCTACAAGCACAGATAGCACACGCTATACACAAACAAGCGGCTCAAACAAGGGTTAGGTTTTAGTCAAGGGGTCATATCAACCTCGACAAACAAACCTCTGGAATGGGGTGAATGTGCTCTTAACCTTGCCATTGAGGGGCTAAGGTGAAGCAGATGAAAGGTGGGTGAAGATAAGACTTCACAGCTCTTATCCCTGGCCTGGGAGAGCTCAAGACAAGAATGTGTGGGTTCAGAAAGTGGGAACCCTTCTACACATTTAAAACTGACTCAACTGTACAATTGTACAAGATCTTGGGTTTGTATCTGCAATGCATCAACACAGTGGTGTGAGCAAAAGCAGATGACACACTGAATAGTGGGGGATAGATTGCATATCCCTACCTTCCACCAATTGCCTCTTCACTTAGGAGGACTTTGACTCTATGCAAGGACAAAGTTAAACATTCACAAACATTGCCTCTTAAGGAGGACTTCAGACAGTTGCCTGGCCAAGTAACAGGCCAGGTCTTCCAGACTACATGAAGACAAAGAGACATACCTCAATGCAAATTGCTTATACAAGCAAAGCAAAGCAAAAGTTCACAAGGAACTAAAAGCAACTAAAGCACCTGAAACAGTCAAGCAGATGTTAGTATACAACTTCAAACAAAACAAACAGAAACCGACACCAACAGTTAATTGGAGGCACATGGATGTGCAAGGCACAAGGCTTAAGGCATGTGAGCCAAGCCACCTACAAAACAAGGAGGTTAGACAACACTATTCAAGTAAGCTCAGTCAAAAGAATTGGTCTCAATGGCCATTTGATGGTCAACCTGAAATCACAAACTCAAAGGTGAGTAACAGGACCACTAGGGCTAGCCTAGGGTCAAGAGTGAATGAGAAAGTCAAGACAGCAAGGGTCAAGTATCCAAAATCATGTTCAAACCACTAGGAAACACAACCAATTGGATTCACACTCATATCAATCATCATCATCATTTCATGAACCATTTAGGTCAAAACATGGCAAACAGAAGCTCATAGAAGTCAACAGCAAGACTTGCACCAAAAGCATTCTAAACATTTTCCAAAAATCATCAAATAAATCATGATCAATCACAACACATAGCATGGTAAGCATGTCAAATTTCATCCCATTTGGACAAGTGGAAGGCAGTCAATGAAAATCAGAAAGTCAAAGCACATTTGAACATGCCCAAAGAAGTCAACCAAACATGCATCAACTTAGAAAAATCATAAGTCAAGAATGGTGTATGATAAATGAATGGGACTAAAGCCATGGCAAAGATGAGGATGTCTAGTTATCTCATGCAAAATTTCATGTCCATCCAATAAAGTATGAGAATTTCACAAATGAAATGGGAACATGTGTCACACAAAGTCAACATTTGACTAGGCAGGGAGGAAAAATCTCAAACAAATGGAAAATAGTTCAAATAAATCCAAGAAAATTCACAAGTCAAATAGACATACAAGAGTAGGCTCATGCAAAATTTCAATCCATTTGGAGGTCAAGAAGCATAGCAATGAAAATCATGAAGTTGGACATCAATGGTGTGACACAAATTGTCACACCCTAATTCAAAAAATCATATCTCACAAACCACAAATGATAAATTCACAAACTCTACACCAAAATCACCATGAGTGTGTCTATTTTAAGCACAAAAAATTTGAGAGCCATTGGATAAAGTATCATCATTTCACAATTGATTTGGCAAGGTGTACAAAATTTGGTCACATGTCACAAACCCTAAGTCCATTTAAAAACCACTCATCCAAAAATTCTGGAAAAATAATGATAAAAAAGTAGAGATCGTGATGAACACAACACAAAAAATCCCATTGAATTTGGATCAAAAATGAGCAAGTTATGATTTTTGGAAGATTGGCTATAAAATGTGAAATAAAAATGAAATAAATGGAGCAAGAATGGCAAAGTTGTAATATCATGACTCACTTAACCAAACACAGTCGTTTTGGGCACAAAACGAAATGTTTTGATTGGTTGTTGAGATGCAAGGCCATGCACGTGAGAAATGGGGCAGAAAAATCTGGGAAAATATTTTAAAAGTTAGGGTTTCACTGTTCATCACCATCCCCAAATCATGATTTCACAAACTTGTCCAAAAACCAAAATTGAATGTATGGAAATGATCAGCATGGCAAGGTCAACATGAATCCACCATTGATTTCCATTAAAACCACACACAAATCAAGAATCGAGCAGAAACACATTTTAACACCAAATTTCAAAACCATATATCTTCATGAATAAGCATTCATTTCAAAAAGTGTAAGCATCATGACAACCAGCATAGAAAGACCTACACTAAGCATGTATCAATTTGGAAAATCATGGAGCTCGAAAACTTACCAATTTGGAGGAACAGTGGTGATTCAGATGCTTTTTGATGTTATTGAAGTGCAACAGTTGCTCAATGGTCCTCCTGATGATGAATGGATGAAAAATCCTTTTGACTTGTGGAGGCTTTCAATGTTCAACTTTGGTGTTTTTTGGACATGAAGTTGAAAGATGCAAAGGTGCAATTTGAGAGGAATGATTGACTTCCACTGTGTATGGCTGCTACTTGCTGGCTTCTTTAGACAGTGAATGATGTTCAAAAGTGCATTTTGATGTTTGTTAGTGATAAGGCAAAGCTTAGTAACTCTGATGTTTTGGCCAGGGTTCTTGAAATGCCAATCAAGGTCAATGCATTTTTGGGATGAGTTCTCTTATATTGGTTGGCAAGGTTTGTTAATGATGAAAAATTGATAAGCAAGGCAAGGCAGGGTTTTCACATGACAGGAAAATGATGCAGCATGCTTGTGACAAGAAAGGCCAAGGTTTTGTTCATTGTGTTTCTTTTGACAGTAGGTTTGAAATGCCAAATGCCAACTGAATGCAGTTTTGGATTTGTGAGTCAAACAAGGTTTTCTTGCTGTTGGATGTTTGACTGCAGCAGTTCCCAAATGGTGAAAAGATCCAGGTTTTGTAAAATGCAAGTGAGAGTAGTTTTGATTGGTTATGTTGGTTTGTTGGTTGCAAGGCAAGGTTGAACTATTGGAAGTTGAGACAGGTTTTTGATAGACACAAGCAAGGTGAGTTTGTGTTTTGTGGTGGATGCTGGTTAGGTTTTAACCATGATGCTTGGATGCAGCCTTTGGAGAGTGAGTGAGCCAAGGCCTTGTTGCTGTGTATGGTGGTTGTTGGATGCTGCAGGGTTGGACTGTTGGAGGTCGAAGATGAAATGCAAAGCAAAGGTGTTTTTGGAATGAGTGAATCAATGCAATGTTGGTTTGATGATGTTAGTGTGTTTTTATATTGGTTTGTGTTGCAAGGCAAAGTTTGACAGGGTTTGCCAATGAAGGTTGCTAGGTTGCTGCTGTTTGAAGTTGCCCTTGGATGCTGCAAGGTTTCAAAAGGGTGAAATGGATTGTGAAGGCAAGGCAAGCTAGGCTTAGGTGTTTTTGTTTTGGACAGAAGAATAGGAAATCAAATGGCAGGGTCAATCCTCTTGTTGCAAATGTGTTTTTTTGGATCAGAATGCATTCCCCTCATTTGCCTTGGCCAAATGGTTTTCCTGCTGGTTTCGCTGCTACTGTCCTGGTTGTTTTAATGACAGGAAAATAAGGGAAGGCAAGGCATAGGGTGAGTGCAGTTAGGATGAGTCATGAATCCCTTTTCTTTCTACTGCTATGTGATGTCTTATGCCATTGTGACAGAGCAAAATCCAAAAAATAATAGCAGGGTCCCCTTTTCTCTTTTGATCTCAGCAGCCTCTACTCGAAAATGCCAATGTCTCCTCTTGATGGATGCTAGTTGGCTACAAGTGATAGCAAGCAAAATGAAAAGGCTCTGCTAGGTTGTAGTACAGTCCAAGGCAAGGTCCTTGTCCTCTTGGAAATCCTTTTTGACCACCCTTTTTCCCAAAATGCAAGCAAGATGATCCCCCTTTTTTTTTAAAAGTGAATCAAGTTCTGTCCTTTTTGTTATCAAAATGGCTGCCAATTGTGTTCAAAAATGACAGAAAAAACTGCTGCATTGCTGGACAGTACAAGGTAAGGCATGGAGGGTGTGGTTGCTTTGTACTTTTCTTCCAAAATTCAAGTAAGCAAGCATGGTTCCTTTTCTGAGGTTTTAGGCTGCTAAGATGTGCTTAATTGACAGAGGAAATGCTGCATAATTGCTGTCCTTTTGAGGTACAAGGCAAGGCATGAAGTAGCATGGTTTAGTATGATGAAAGTGTCCTTTTTTGCAAATTCCAAGCAACCAAGCAATGGCTTCATGTACTGCATATTTTGACTTTGCAAACACATTCTAAATGACATTTATGAGCTGTTCCAATTGGCCAAATGTTGAAAAAATGTTTAAATCAAAAAGTCAACTCTTGGTCAAACTTTCATTTAAATGAGATAGGTCAAAAAGTGCCATTTTGATTGGTGAAGTTTTGGCACATGAAATTTATATTTTTGGAAAGAGGGGATCAAATGTGACTTGTAGGAAAAAACCCCACCAAAATTGGCCAAACGGTTTGAGAGATATGGCCCTTTGAAGTTCAAGATTTTCTGAAATCGATTCGATCATAACTTGCCAACCACACATGGGAATTGAGAGTTCTAGGACTTTTTGGAAATGGGAGAACAAGATCTTCAACTTTCATGTTGGGCAAAAATTCATTTGAGGCTTGTATCATGATGTAAGTTTGAGGATCAAAACTTTCCATTTTTGGTAAGTTTCAGTTACAGGCCCAGTTTCCGTTTTGGGAAATTTTTGATCTGGCTTCAAATTCCTCCATGATGGTGTTTGGCATGATGTATGATGACTATTTGGACATGAATGAACTTTCACAAACCAATTCCAATCATCCAATCACTGATTAAATGGACAGTTGACCAACAGTTGACTTTTAGGGTTTCTGACTGATTGTGCATTGACTGATGACTTCCAAACCCTAATTCCTTGAAGACTTGACTTCAAATGATGTCCCAAGTTGTATGAACTCTTGATTATTGATCATGGTGCCCAAATTCCACAAGAATGGCCACCATCCACTGCTTTGACTGCCAGTTGACTTTTTTAGGGTTTTTGAATGTCTGTGCATGAACTGATGATCTCCAAGTCTTCAACCCTTGACCAAAATACTTCAAATAGACCTCCAAGCCATGTGAACTTGTTGGACAAACCCCAAGGCCTTGATTCAATGAGAAATTCCTTTGCTTGCTTGGCTGACTGATCAGGAGATTAGTTTGACCTAATTCTTGATTGCTTGCTCTTGAGGCAACTGAGGGACAATGCAAATGCTATGCAATGGATCATGATATGCTATGACCTAACATGAAAATGTATGCATAATGATAGGTGCAAATTTGAGGTACTACACTGGGGAATCACTGCTGCTAGGGATAAGGCAACCTTGCCGGGGAAGAACCTCCTTTGCACCCAATCCTCTCGAGAAACGGCTGGGGATAAACACCACTAACACTCTGTGGGGGATACAACAGTTTTCGACTTGCTAAGGATATCCATCCTGACTCCGCTTCGGGACAACCCTCACAGATACCTGCTGACTTCACTGGGGAAACACTCACAGAGACTCTGCTAGGGGAATAGCAACCTCCAGACTCAACTGGGGGTGCCTCACTCTATCACCTGCTGAGGATAACCATCCTGACCCTGCTAGGGACCCGCATACTACTCCGCTGGGGACAACCCGTGCAACCCATAGGTAGAATCAACTCAGCTGGGGATGCAAAAATCCGTCCGCTACGGGAACTTGTTCACTCCACTGGTAGGAGGAACACTGCTGGAGATATATTTCATTGAAACCCGCTCCACTCGGGGAACTGCTGGAGATATATTTCTTTGAACCCGCTCCATTCGGGGAACTGCAACCTTCTGGCCTGGCTGCTGAGGAAACAACGTTGTAAACTGTCCGGGATAACCATCCCGACTCGGCTGGAGAAGTTCACAGACCTTGAATCTGCTGGGGAGCTAATCCTATAACTCTGCTTGGGGACTTAGCTGGGAAATGAGAAAAGTTGGTATAAGAACACCCGTCAACTCGTCGAACCATGGTGTCTACCTCCAATACTCATATCGGCTTTCCACTTTTGAGAGTTCCCAGACTCGTCTGGACCTTTTCTGCTCCATCATCTTGTATCCCAAGGTCGCGCCGCGCTCGACGAGAAAGCGTATTCCTGGGAGTTATACATTCTTTTCAATTTTCCGACTTTGAAGAGTCTTCTTGATTAATTCCAAAGGTCGTCGGACGTCTCTCGTCGTCTCTCCACCGTTCCTCCTTCGTCCCTGATCGAACTCTGCGGGGAACTACAAGCTTTCATGTCTTTCGACTTTGAAGAGTCTTCTTGATTACCATCAAGGATCGTCGTACGTCGCAACGTCACTTCGTCGTTCTTCATACATTCGTTCCTGAGCGAACTCTCTGGGGATTTCTCTTGTCAAAGCTTCCACATCACAACCTGCAAGTGAGTGAAAAGTACCTAACAGTTCCTGCAAAACAGATCGTCAGATAAAACCGTGCCCCAGGCGTGTCAAGATTTCAACACTTGGGTCACTCAACCTTCCAAATAACATTTCAGGCTTTCAATCTTATAAACATGCATTGGAAGGAAACCTGTATGTCTTAAAATGCAAGATTCTTTATCAAAAATTTCTGGATGTTTTTGCAATCAAAGCGGTTATGAAAAAACAAAAACAAAAATTATTTGACTGAATATGCATTTTATTGATTGGAAAAAGTGTGGCTCAAATGAGCAATACAAAAGGAAGCAATTCCTGAAAAGAGGTAATTGCACAAAAGGAAAAATCTATCCTAATGGCAATGTGAAACTCGTGATCTCATCGAGTTCCAACTCGGTTACACCCCATATGTCCTCAGACTCTCCCTGCTTTCTGCCTTCTGAACAAGACGATTCCAATTGATCCCTACCGGGTATTATCCAAGATGCTTTAACCAAAGCGCAAACGATCATGCTGGACGCAGTTGTTCGTTTCAATCCCTCTTTTGCCTGGACCGCCCTCTCGGGTTTTCAGTCCACCGGGATACCCTTTTTTGCCCAAGTCGCCTTTTCAGGTTTTCGACTTGCCGGGTGTACAGTTTTTCTTCTTTATCCCTAATTTTTGCCCGAACCTTTCATTCTGTTTTTGGTTCGCCGGGATGCCCATTTTTGCCTGGACTATTTTATTCTTTTCGTCCAGCGGGTCAATTTATACGAAGTATTTTTTAACTGCGTCCGCATTCACAGGGGATGGAAAATCCTCGCCATCCATGGTCGTCAGCAACAAGGCTCCGCCAGAGAAAACCTTCTTGACCACGAATGGACCTTCGTAATTCGGCGTCCATTTGCCCCTTCGATCGTTTTGAGGAGGAAGGATCCTTTTCAGCACCATATCACCTACGTGATACACCCGAGGTCGCACCTTCTTGTCAAAAGCACGCTTCATTCGCTGCTGATACAACTGCCCATGACAAATGGCTGCTAGCCTCTTTTCCTCAATCAGGCTCAACTCTTCATACCGGGTCCTTACCCACTCAGCCTCTTGCAATTTCACGTCCATCAGGACTCTCAACGAGGGAATCTGAACCTCAACAGGTAAAACAGCCTCCATCCCATATACCAACGAGAAAGGAGTTGCCCCAGTAGACGTGCGTACCGACGTTCTGTACCCATGCAACGCGAACGGCAACATCTCATGCCAGTCTTTGTATGTTACCACCATTTTTTGCACAATCTTCTTTATATTTTTGTTGGCTGCCTCAACCGCCCCATTCATCTTCGGACGATAGGGAGAAGAATTGTGATGCTCGATCTTGAATTCCCGGCACAGCTCTGCCATCATCTTATTGTTCAAATTAGAACCATTATCAGTAATGATCCTCTCGGGAACCCCATATCTGCAAATGATGTCTCTCTTGAGAAATCTGGCCACAACCTGCTTCGTCACATTCGTATAAGAGGCCGCTTCAACCCACTTGGTGAAGTAATCAATAGCCACTAATATGAATCTGTGCCCATTCGAAGCTGTAGGCTCAATCTTTCCGATCATATCAATGCCCCACATAGCAAACGGCCATGGAGACGACATCAAGCTCAACGGATTTGGAGGCACGTGCACCTTATCAGCATAAATCTGGCATTTATGGCACTTCCGCACGAAATTGAAACATTGGGCCTCCATTGTCATCCAGTAATAACCTGCTCTCAGCAGCTTCTTTACCATTGCATTCCCACTGGCATGGGTACCGAATGAGCCTTCATGAACCTCTTTCATCAATTGGCTTGCCTCTGCATCATCAACACATCTGAGCAAGACCCAATCGAAATTCCGCTTATACAAAACCCCATCCTTATTTAGGTAGAACACCATGGCTAACCTCCGCAGAGTCTTTCTATCTTTCTTTGACACTCCCTCAGGATATTCTTGCGTCTCAAGATAGCGCTTGATATCGTGATACCACGGCTTATCATCATCAGGCGCTGTATCAACAACAAACACATAAGCCGGTCTATCTAGACGACCTACTTCAACACTGGGGAACTGATTCCACCTCGGCACCTTAATCAAGGCAGCCAGAGTAGCCAAAGCATCTGCCAAAGGATTCTCCTCTCTGGGCACATGATGCATCTTCACCTTGGTGAAAAACGTCAACAATCTCCTCGTATAATCTCGATACGGAACCAAATGAGATTGATGCGTATACCATTTTCCGTTAACCTGATTTATCACCAGAGCTGAATCTCCATATATCACAAGGTTCTTGATTCTCAAATCAATAGCCTCCTCAATACCCAATATGCAAGCTTCATATTCAGCTACGTTGTTGGTACACTCAAATGTTAGCC
Source organism: Lathyrus oleraceus (assembly GCF_024323335.1). Lineage (NCBI taxonomy): Eukaryota > Viridiplantae > Streptophyta > Magnoliopsida > Fabales > Fabaceae > Lathyrus > Lathyrus oleraceus. The sequence goes on along the minus strand of NC_066585.1, from coordinate 427,506,330 downwards.
GGGCAGCAAAAGGAATATGGGATCCTTTCGGCGTAACCAAAACAGCACCAACACCGCTTCCGTTCACGTTAACGGCCCCATCAAACATCAGAATCCATTCGGATTCAGGGTCAGGCCCCTCCTCCGGGATCGGTTCCTCGCAATCTTTCGATTTGAGAAACATGATGTCCTCATCAGGGAATTCAAACTTCATCGGTTGATAATCATCAATGGGTTGCTGGGCGAGGTAATCAGACAATACACTCCCCTTGATCGCTTTCTGAGAGGTATACTGTATATCATATTCAGTCAAAATCATTTGCCACCTTGCAACCCTTCCGGTCAATGCTGGCTTTTCAAAAATGTACTTGATCGGATCCATCTTGGAAATCAACAAAGTGGTATGAACCAGCATGTACTGCCTTAGTCGGCGAGCAGCCCAGACCAAAGCACAGCAAGTTTTCTCGAGCAGTGAATATCTTGTTTCACAGTCGGTAAACGTTTTGCTAAGGTAGTATATGGCATGCTCTTTTCGACCAGACTCGTCATGCTGCCCCAATACACACCCCATAGACCCCTCGAGGACTGTCAGGTACAGAATTAACGGTCTTCCCTCCACAGGAGGCATCAAAATCGGAGGCTCCTGCAAATACTCTTTTATTTTTTCAAACGCCGCTTGGCAATCATCATTCCACCTGACCGTTTGATCTTTTCTCAACAATTTGAATATCGGTTCACATGTGGCTGTTAAGTGAGATATGAACCGTGAAATGTAGTTCAATCTACCTAAGAAACCACGAACCTCCTTCTCTGTTCTCGGTTCAGGCATTTCTTTTATCGCTTTTACTTTTGCAGGATCAACCTCGATTCCTTTCTCACTTACAATGAACCCCAGCAATTTACCGGACCGCACTCCGAACGTGCACTTGTTCGGATTCAACCTCAGTCTGAACTGTCTCAACCGGTCAAACAGCTTGGCCAGATCTACCAAATGCCCCTCTTCTGTTTGGGACTTTGCTATCATGTCATCAACATAGCATTCAATTTCATGATGAATCATATCATGAAACAAAGTCACCATGGCTCTCTGATAAGTAGCACCGGCGTTTTTGAGACCGAATGGCATCACCTTGTAACAAAAGGTGCCCCACGGTGTAATGAACGTTGTTTTCTCCATATCATCTGGCGACATTTTGATTTGATTATAGCCAGAAAAGCCATCCATGAAGGAAAACACCGAGAATTGAGCAGTATTATCTACCAACACGTCAATGTGTGGTAGTGGAAAATCATCTTTCGGACTAGCTCTATTCAGATCTCGGTAGTCCACACACATTCTTACCTTCCCATCTTTCTTCGGGACTGGCACAATGTTCGCAACCCATGGCGGATAGTTAGTGACAGCAAGGAAACCAGCATCCCACTGCTTCTGCACTTCTTCCTTAATCTTCATCGCCATATCAGGTCGAGTTCTGCGCAACTTCTGCTTCACTGGAGGACAATCTGTTCTCAACGGTAGCTTGTGCACAACAATATCGGTATCCAACCCTGGCATATCTTGATAAGACCAGGCAAAGATGTCGACATACTCTTTCAGCAACGCCACCATTCGGCTCTTGACACTCTCCTCCAAAGCAGCCCCGATTTTCACCTCCTTCTTAACCTCATCGGTACCCAGATTTACAACCTCAATCTGTTCCTCATGCGGCTGAATGACCTTCTCCTCTTGTTTTAACAACCTGGCCAATTCCCCTGGTAGTTCACAATCTTCTTCGTCTTCTTCTTCAGCAAGATAGATCGGATTGTCGAAGTCATACAAGGGTGTAACAGGATTGTTATCAATGAGATCCGGAGAGGAATCGCATCTGCATGAATGTTGATTCATGCATTGCTTTAGAACCGGTGTGAAAAATTGAAAAGGAAAAATGAAAACATTGCCATTTTTATTTGTTTTTAATTTTTAAACTGCAAAAATAAATGAAAAACAGGGAACACCGCTTTTAACTGAAAAACATCCTTTTATTAATGATGCAAAATTCTGCAAATTTAAACATGAGGTGGCCCTTACAATGGACCATTACGTGTCGGGCAACACGCATGGTTTGCATGCAAATAAGAAAGAAAACAAGAAAAATATTACTCTTCGAGGAGAGTGACCCGGATGATTTCTTCGGCCTTCCAGTTGTGGATTTCCATCCCTGGTTCGCACGGCGTTATCCACCGGTCCATGTCACAGTCGCTGTCAGTATCTTCACCCATCATGCAGATGTGGTCCGGATCCAGCATTCCGGCACTCGTGAAAGTTACAGACGTACGACCCCCTCTTCCTCGTCCCAAGCCTCGGCCCGGTTGATATCCAACCCCAAAACGGTCTTTTTTCTCAGGGACCTCCATTATTCTGCCCCAGCCTGGAGCCTCTCCACTTTTGACTACCTCAGCAGCCTGCTTATAAGAAGCGATGGACGGTTTCTCTTCCTCTTGCTTGGCGAACAGGGCATTCTCCACCTTAACAGTTTCAAATGACTGGCTAGGCGTCTCCCATATTTCGCCGTCCATCTCAACATATTTGAAAGAAGACAGGTGGCTGACAAAGATGTCCTCCTCTCCGCAAACAGTAACGACCTGGCCTCCCCAAACATATTTCAGCTTTTGGTGCAAAGTCGACGTAACTGCTCCCGCAGCATGAATCCATGGGCGACCCAACAAGCAACTGTAAGCTGGTTGGATGTCCATAACATAGAAGGTTGACTTAAACACCTCCGGGCCAATCTTTACTGGTAACTCCACCTCCCCGAATACGGCTCGCTTTGACCCATCAAAAGCCCGCACAATTAAATCAGTCGGGGTCAAAATCAGCCCATCACAATTAAGCTTTGCCAGGGCCTTCTTAGGCAACACATTCAAAGAGGAACCGGTATCAACCAGCACATGCGAAAGCACGGCTCCTTTGCATTCCATGGCAATGTGTAGAGCCCGGTTATGATTCCTGCCGTCCACTGTCAGGTCCATATCCGTAAAGCCCAGCTCATGGCTAGCATGCACGTTGGATACGACCGTCTCCAATTGGTTGATTGTGATCTCCTGAGGAACATAAGCTTTCTTCAATATTTTCAACAAAGCCTCCCTATGACCCTCAGAACTCAACAGCAGTGACAGAATTGAGATTTTTGAAGGAGTCTGCTGCAAGTGATCAACCAACTTGTACTCTGACTTCCTGATGATCCTCAGAAATTCCTCAGCTTCATCATCAAATTTATTATCCGACCCCGCAGGCGCCGGTGTCATCACAGGAGTACTACCATTATCCACCACAGCCTTTCCCTTTGCCCTGGCTAAAGCCTCGGCCTTTTCTTTTTTCTCTTTTTCTTCCTCCCCCCTCCTCAATGCGTCGGGAGCAAACAACCTACCGCTGCGAGTGAAACCGCTGGGACCGGCATTATCCACCTTTAGCACGGTGTTTTCACTAGCGGATTGTTCCTCCAACCTCTCACCATTACAATATACCTCCCCACCATAATGCCAAGGTACGGCATCATCTTTGTCATATGGAATTGGCCCAGGTACCGTGATGGTAACTGGGGCCTCCTCCACCAGATTTGACAAATCCACCGGATCATAGTATATAGTTATGGTGGAGACCTCTTCACTCTTTCCTTCAGCCTTCTCAATCACAATATTCCCTGCGTCCATCAGACCCTGGACATGCTTCCTCAGAAGCTCACAACCATTTGCAGAAATAGTGCACTCAGCACAATCAGATCCGCAGCCCGGATAGACCCCATTCCTCAACAACTGCCTTTTGACCTCAATCAAAGGCGTCTTCAGCTGACCAACCTCAAACAGCCCCACTCTGCTCTCCTCAAAGATGGCATTCACCCCCCTCTGACCATGCGCAGGCATGGGATTTGCATTGACATTGGGGGATGGAGCAAAATTAATAGCCTTGGAATCCACTAAATCCTGAACTGTGTGCTTAAAAGCTTTACAGTTCTCAATATTATGCCCAGGCGCACCTGAGTGGAATTCACATTTCGCAGTCTCATCATAACTGGCTGGCCTCTGATCAGGTCTCAAAGGTGCCAGAGTTCTAGTTTGCACAAGGCCCAAATCCATCAACTTTTTGAACAAAAAGGCATAGGTCACCGGAGGCCTATCGAATTGTCTGTCCTGCGCTCTGCCCCGGACTTGATAACCAGCCCTTTGTGGTCTCTGTTGAAAGGGTTGTTGTCTCTGTTGCTGTTGCTGTTGCGGTTGTGCTGAATGAGACTCAGCAGGAATTGTTACCGCAGCGGTATGCTGGAAGTAACGTTCCCTACCGGGTCCGCGCTGCGTGTACACTGCGCTGGTGTCTCCTTCCTTCTTTCTCTGCCCACCATTATTGCCGAATGGTTTCTTCGTACCAGAAGAAGAAGAAGACGCACCCTGAATTTTGCCCAGCTTTAACCAACTCTCTATCCTTTCCCCCGCCACCACAATGTCGGAGAAGTTGGTGACAGGACAACCTACCATCCTCTCAGCAAATGGCCCCTGCAGGGTCCCCATAAACAAATCAGACATCTCCCGATCTACCAACGGAGGTTGAACTCTGGCAGCCAACTCTCTCCACCTTTGCGCATACTCTTTAAAGCCCTCATTATGTTTCTGAGACATACCCTGCAGCTGGGTACGACTCGGAGCCATATCTGCATTAAACTGGTACTGCTTAAAGAAAGCATCTCCCAAATCTTGCCAGCTTTTGATATCGGACGATCTCAACTTGGTGTACCATTCCAAGGAGCCTCCAGACAGGCTGTCCTGGAAAAAGTACATCCACAGTTTTTGATCCGCGGTGTATGCTGAGATTTTGCGGACAAATGCCTGGAGATGAGTTTCCGGGCAAGAACTGCCATTGTATTTGTCGAATGCGGGCGCCTTGAATTTCTGAGGGATTACAATCCCCTCCACCAGCCCCATGTTGGACATATTTACCACCCCAGGCGTGGCATAGCTCTCCAGCACTTTGATTTTCTCAGCCAGCAGCTGGATTTCCTTATTCTGAGGAGGAATGTCGTAAGGCACAAAAGGCTCATTTCGCATAGAGAACTGGTCAGCCTCTCTATCTTCCTCCTGATCTTCGTCAAACCCATAAAACGGAGGCACAAAGTTGTCTTTCATATTCTGACTAGGCCCAGGTTGACCAGCAGCACCAGCATTATTCACCAGACCAACTGTTGTCCTCTTTCCACCATCACGAGATCCCTGCCCCTGGTTGGAGACTCCATCCAGGTTGACCCCACTGTTCTGAGCAGAAACCCGCTCGAGTTTCTCAACTTTATCTGCGAGAGCCTTCTGACCAATGGCAAAACCTTGCATTATATTGATCAGTTCAGTCATTTTCTCCTTCAATTCCAGCATATCAGCACTGGGAAGCTCCATGAGTCTGGGAGTGTTTCTTCTTGTGTAATATCTGTGAGGGCGAGTTGAGTGCAAGGGTACTACTCTTCGAGCGCGAGCAATGATTCCTGTTTACAAACAAACACGTTAGTAACAAACACCTGCAAAATAAAGCACAGTTATTATGATTAATGCATGAATGCAGTGTCTATCCACATGAAGGACACTTTGTCTCTCGACCCTGGCATCATTGAGACAAATAATAAGCCGGCATTAACATTCTGATTAGCAGTGTTTGATTTTGTTGTGCAGATCGGAGATATGTGATTTAGCAAGAATACCCCCAACCATGTGTGTGCTTGTGTAAGTGCATACGGTAAAGCAAATAAAACTTGAAGACCAGTCACTGAATGAAAATCGCCATCACATAACCAAAAGAGTGCACAATCAGTGCAATAGTCATACATCAGATCAAATATCAAATACAATCCTCCAAAATAGGAAAGAAATACAAGCAAATGAATTCCGTCAACAAGCCTGACGGTAATTCAACACAAATGAAAGATCTATCTGGATGAGGGTCCCACAGGTGGCCCCATCTCGCCTTCCATCCTTGCGAACTCTACGGCGAACCTGAGCTCGGTGTTCTCCTGCTGTAGTCTTCCAACTTCCTTCTGATGAATCTTCATCTGCCTGAAGTAATGATCTCTCTCAGCTAGGTAATGATCTCTCTCAGCCCTGATCTTTGCTTTCTCTGCTTCCCACTCTGCAGCAAGTACTCTGGCTCTCTCATCCCTCTGTTCTCTGACAAGGATCTGCCTCCTCTTCTCATCTTCAATAACCTGGGATGCTCTGAACAGCTTCTCCTTTGTGATGTCATGCTCCCGGTTGGACGATGCTAAAGCTTGGCTGATCTTCCCATAATAGGCTGTATCCATCTCAAATCGCTTGGTCTCCAAAGCATGCCGCTTATCCTGATCTTCCATCTTTGCTTTGAGCTCCTGATTAGCTCTCTGAACCCGAGCAACACTCATCTCCAGTTCCGTCTTCTCTGTAAGCAGCTGATCTCGTTCCCGCTTCATCTCTAAGAACTCATCCATACCGACAGTAGAAGGAGTCTCCTCAACCAACGGATACCACGGATCAACCATAGGAAATGGTAGACAAGTAAGCTCCACTCTCTTTCTGAGCCAATCATCGAACGGAGGAAAAGATCTGTTGTTAGCCCTACCCCAAGAAGCCTTGCCTTTCCTTTGAATACTGCGCCATGCATCGGATATCTGCTTCACCCTATCCTGATTACCCTCAACCGGGAAGTACACAGATTCCTGAACATCACTCTTGTATGGTGGAAGCTCCATAGCGAATCCCATCTGCCTCTTAAGAAGTGTCGGGTTATAATTAATGCAACCCTGCACCCCTATAAGTGGCACATTGGGAAAACCCCTACAACTGCAGATAAAATCTTGGCCAACCCCGCTGCTGTGAGTCCAATCTATGTCCTTAGCCCTCAAACCCATCAGTTTGGTCGCCCAATTAACATTCTGACCCAGAAGAACAAAAGCACCCTTGGATGGCAAGTAACCCATAAACCACTTGACCAATAACTGCGCACAGCATCGAATCAGACCCCCACGCCTCTTCTCATTCCGGTTATGAACCGAATAATAGACATCTCCAATCAATGTAGGGATAGGATTCCTTCGAATAAACAAGCGGATGGCATTGATATCCACAAAGTTCTTCTGGTTCGGAAACAGAATGATCCCATAAATGCTCGCCGCAACCAGAGCACAGACAGCTTCCCAATTCCCCAATTCTGACTGCTCTTTAGCCTTAGCCTCTAGGAAACTCAGATGAAAACCAGGCAACTTACCCTTCTCCTTCAGATTACCCTTCACAACCTCTGGACTCAGATAGAAGGCACGAGAAATCCCACCAATATCAGGTTCTTCCTTAGTAACACGGAAAGGAACCTGATCCCTGATCTGGATATTCAAAATATCAGCATAATCTTCCAACATCGGCCCTAGCACGTAATCTGGGAAGACGAAACACCTCAGCTCAGGATCGTAAAACTGAAGTAGAGTATGGATGGCACTCCTGTCTCTATCCATGAGCCTGAAAACTGTCTTCAGAATACCCCCATACACCTCACGAAACAACCCCACATGGTCAGGTGTCATCAACGCTATCATATCCTTCAGCACACTGATATCCGGGTCAAAGAAATTGTAAGCAACATCATCCTTCAAGCCGGGTCTTCTCATCTCTGAATAGAAAGTCTCTCAGCCAAGATCTCGATCCAAAGGGTCCCTGCATATGGGTAAACATGTGTTAGATGTAATTAATGCAAGATGCAATGATGCTGATGAATGAATGCAATGCGTTGCCATCCTCCAAGCCATCTGGTCATCTGCACTGAATCTGGGCTCTGAACTGATCATAACCATCTGAGGAATACACAATCACAATTCTGACCCACGGGTTCCGAAATAAACGGAAGACAGATACATCATCATCACCACTGGTCTCTGATCAGACACACCATCACCATCTGAATCGGCCCAGGGAATCCGAAATAAACGGGTCCCCACTGATAAATATCTCGGCCCGGGGAATCCGAAATAAACGGATCCCCACTGATAAATCACAGACAGCACTCTGGCGTCACGGCAACAAATAACCATAAATCCGACTCATAAATATGTCTCTGAATCACAGCTCAAAAGGTCACCATCTGATTATGCCTCTGAACAAATCAACCTCCCCTCACAGGTTAATTCTAAACAGGTCATCCTAAGGCGGATAATAGTCTCGACAATCGGGCGGAGATACTCAATGGGTTTGCCCTTGCGGGTGTGCCATTGTAGCTCCCTTAAGATCGTCTAAACCAAAGATCCGGGAAATGATCGGTCATCAGAGTCAACAGCCCAAAAGAGATAACCCAACCAAAGTGGAGAACCCCACTGGAAGAGCACTTCTCAGATGAACCTCATCCGACTTGTGGTATGTCACGTCGCAACAATATGCCCAACCGACACATGAGCGACGTGAGACCACGTTAATCCTAGGTGTATACTCGGGCCTGGGTTTTAGCCCCACTCAGAACACCCACCCCAAAGTAACAGAACCACCTGCAGAGGAAGATGGCAACAACATGATAGTATGATGCATGCAGACATTAATGCAAATATAGATAATGGTTAGAATAATAAATGCAATAAATAACACAATACAAGCAACCAAAACCAATCCTAGAACGCTAGGAAGGACTCGCTTAGGGACGATGGACCAGCATAGGTCTACATCCAGATGTTCCCCAGCAGAGTCGCCAGCTGTCGCATCCTGCGAAAAATCAACCGGCGAGCCTAAAAATAAAAACACACAGAGCCGCCACTAAACGTTATTTATCCCAAGATAGGGAAAGGAAACGCTCAGAGAAACCTGGAAAGACATGGTCTCGCGACCAGAGAGAAAAGGTTCGGGAGTCGGTTACGCGAGGGGAAGGTATTAGCACCCCTCACGTCCTAGGTACTCCTAGGGATCCACGTCCTAGAATACAGAATAGGTTGCTAAACATACATCACACACACACGCGGGGAACGCAGGTGGGGTTAAGAGAAACGGGCTCGATAAGGCGTCGCACCTTATGCCTACATATCTTGTCTGGAACAAGAATCAGAGCCACTGTAGTTCGGCTTACGCACGCCAAACAACACAAAACAATCAAACAAGCAAGGGTGGCAAACATGGAGCCCGACAACCACTTAATGGAATTATGTCGGCATCCGAACCAAAACACACTCAAAAGGGCAAACGTGGAGCCCGACTGCCAATCACTGGGCTTACGTCGGCATCCGAGCCAAAACACGCACAAAACGGCAAACGTGGAGCCCGACAGCCAATTATTGGACTTACGTCGGCATCCGAGCCAAAACAAATAATCAGATAACAAAGCAAACAAACCAACAAATAAATAAAAGGGCGCCCGGAGTGGTCTCGCACGACCACCTGCCTACATACCTCGTCTGGAACGAGGATCAGGGCGATGTAGTTCCCCTGAAAGGGACTAAATTGCTAACCAGAAACCGGGGAAAGATACACAACTAGGGAGCTGAGACTCGAGCCTAATGTTGTCATGCATCGTTAACCCTAAGTTCGGTTTTCTATCCTACTTGCATAAGCAAACTAACCTAACCAGGAAAGAAGCTAGCACACAAGCATACAATCACATATCATCAAATGAGAACAGGTATCTCAAACAAGCATGTCAATCAGATATCCACATAACACGCACTATAGCCAAACAAGGGGCTCAATCAATCAGGTTTGACTGCCTAAGCAATCGTCTGTACAGGCTGTGTTTGCTCTTAACCTTGCCATTACGAGGCTAAGGTGAAGCAGATGATGGGATGAAGTGAGGATGAGACCCCACAGCTCTTATCCCTACCCAGGGAGAGCTGACAAATGAGCATGGGTCCAGAATGGGGGAACCCTTCTATGCTCGATGACTCTGACTCAATGTGCACTGCACAGATCTTGGGCTTTTGATCTCAATGCTACAACCATGTAATGGGAGCAAGGAGAAGACTCAACTGAATAGTGGGGGACAGGTTGCTTGTCCCTACCTTCCACCAATTGCCTTACTTGAAGGGCTTTTCCTGCTTGGCTTAAAAATAAACATACACAAGCATTGCCTCTTAAGGAGGACTTCAGACAATTTGCCCGGCCCGGTAACAGCCGGGTCTCCAGACTACATGAAGTTTTAAGAAGTTACCTCAATGCAAATTGCTTATGCAAAGCAAAGCAAAGCAATAGTTCACAAGGAACTGAGCAACTAAAGTACCTGGAAACAATCAAACTCAGTCAGTATTCAATCAGACAAATTGTACAGCAAACAATCAAACAGTTTAAACAATACAACACAAAGCAAGCTCAAGGCTTAAGCCCAAGCTCCAACACCTACAAAACAATGTTATGTTAGTGTACAAACATCCACAACATCAATTAAAATCAACTTGTATCATTCTCCATGTACATGATGCTTTTGATCCTGAAAAATCAAGCAAATATTAGCAACTAGACCACTAGGCCAAGCCTAGGGTCCCAAAGCAAGAAAAAAGTTAAAACAGCAAGGTATCCACCATCCAACATCAAATTAACATCAAACAAGAGCAAACATCCTTGGTCTCATGTCTATATCATCCATCATGTTCATGCTATGCACAAAATAAGGCAAACTAGTTCAAATGAGGCACCAAGCATACAAACAGAACTATTGCATTCAAATCCACATCAAACAAAATCCAAAAATTCTCAAATTAATTACACCTACACAGGGGTCAATCAAGGTCTACCATGTCAAATTTGAGCTCAATTGGGCAAATGGAACCATGTCAATGAAAATCAACAAAAACAGACACAATTACATGCTTCAATTCACACCATCAATGCATACATCCACTTCAAAAATTCATATCTCATTGGAAACTAAAAAGAAATGGATGAGACCAAAACAGGGAGGTCCTAACATGTGTCTAGTTCATGCATATCAAATTTCATGGCCATACAATACAATATGAGGATTTCCCAATCAATCTACCAACATGTATCGCATGAGCTTGCAATTTCAACAACCAGAAATGAAAAATCAAGATTAATTAGAAAAGGCAGTGAAAAATTCTACAAAAATTCATACAACATCCTAACATATCAACAATTCACCATGCCAAATTTCATTCAATTCTAACATGCATAGGTTATCCAATTAAATTCAACAAGTTGACATCAAGAGGTGTGACACAAATTGTCACACCTAAGTTCCAGAATTTGCTGCTCTCTAACCAGGTATCAAAAATTCATGAAATTTACATATAAATAATCCTCAATGAGTCAAGAACCACCACAAAAATTTTCAAGAATTTATTTGCAAGCATGTGCATTTCACAATTAAAATGGTAAAGTGTGTCGAAATGTCATACATGTGAAAGAACCTTAGGTCAAACCAAAAATATACCATGCACAACTTTGACCAATAGGTCAAAAAAATCCTACACAAGTCAACAAAGTCAAGGAAAAAATTTCCACATTTTTATGATTTTTTTACTATTTTTTATGAATTATTTAATGTGTTAATGATTTGTTAGAATTTTTTTGAATTAATTAAAACTTGACAATGGCAGTATTGTAAGTAACAGTGGCGGGGGAGGGAAACACGGTTTTTAAAAATTCAAACAGAAAACAAGATCTGGCACCCTAACTTCATCACCGTCAACCAATAATTTTCCAGATTTTTCACGAAAACGAAGAACAACAAATCTCCATGGAAATGAGCAAACGAGGATCCGTTGTAACCGTCTCATCCTCTACAATCCGAATATCAACTTATCTAAACCTAACTGTTCCTAAATCGTGTGAATCGAAGAGATTAGGGTTCTAGTTCGAAACTTTAAATCACGATTTCGTAACCTACGATTCACCATTTTATAAACCACAAGCACCATTGGATTCTACATGAGACGCACTACACAAAGCACCTATCAATCGAACAAAACAGGAGATTCGAAATTTCGACATACCGGCAATGGCAGTGCTGCAATCGGTGTTCTTCGTGTGTTTTAGCTCCAAACAGGTGTAGTATATGCTCGTGGAAGGTGAGTAGAAGAGTTGGATTCGAATGTAATGGCTTCTAATGCTCGAATTCAAGATCCACCATGAATGATGCACTTTTGGACAGCTATGAATTACCACTCCTTGTGCTCCAATGACCAAAAACAGTTTGAGATGATGATGAGAGGAGTTCAAATCAAGAAGAAATTCGAGAATTGGTTAAGATTTGAGGAAGATTGATGGATTTTGGTTTTTGGAGTGTTCTTGAGATTTTGATGAATTTGAGAGAATGTGAGAGGTTTTCAGATCCAATTTGGGGAAATGTGTTTTTCTGTTATGATTATGGAGTGATTATGAATATATATGAATGCTTAATTGTAGCTTAATCATGTTAATTAGCATTTTGGCCATGTTAAGTGAAATTGGTTATTAACAAGTGAGGGCAAAATGGTCAATTCACTTAGACAGCTCATTGACACCTGTTGACAGCACACACAACTTCTAAATATCATATATGAACTGTGGAAACTTGTCCCATGCCCATTGGTTGCTTAAAACTCAAAATCACTGTGTATGCAAAATGACCAATTTTCATCATTTCACTTTTCAAGCCAAAATCCAATTCTCATGCCTTAGCCATGAAATGAATATTCAAACACACTCTAAATGCCATTCCTGAGGTGTTGGAAAAAGTCCCATTCAAAAATTCCAATTATTTTGACATTTGGACGATTTTGCCCCTGGTCCAATTCAGCTGTCCAGTTGAAAAGTGACTTTTTGCCTTGGCCACTTTTGGGAAAATCCAATGATGCACCCTCAAAGTACATGTCAAATGGAGTTTGTGCATATAAAGAACTTGCAATTTGGACAAAGTATGTGGTAGTTATGGCCTCCTGATTACGGTCTTTTCTGAAATTCACTGAGCCATATCTTGCAAACCACACATTGGATTTTCAAGTTCTTGGACTTTTTGGAAAGGTGAGAACAAGATCTACATCTGTCATGTTGAACAATTTTTCATTTGAAGCTTCCTTGGACTTCTGTTTTTGAGGTCAAAAACTTTCCATTTTTGGAAACTTCAGCTACAAGTCACTTTCTATTTTGGCAGTTTTTGTCCTGACTTGATTTTCTTCCTTCTTAAGCTTTGAGATGTCATTCAACACTTGTTCCAACATGAATGAAGTGTATCCAACTCATTTCCACCTCCAAATCCATCAGATCATGTACAGTTGACCACAGTTGACTTTTCATCTGATAGATGAATCTGGCAATGCATAGATCAAATTGAACCCCAATCTCCAACTGAAATGGCTCAAGGGTGAAACCCTAGCCTCAATAATCACCATATAATCACAAAATGAACCTCATAACCATCAGAAACCTCATCTCCTGATCCAGCCCTGATTGGCCCAATACAACTGATTAGGGTTGACCTGTGGTCAAAACCCTAATCTCAAGGAATCTTCTTCAATCTTCTGATGACATCCAACCATGATGATGATGATGTATCAATTCAATCAATATGAAGACCAATACCCTTGAGAATCATGAAACCCTAATCCACAGCCCCAATCCTCAGATGGCCCATGATCAATCAATAAAACCCTGGCTTGCACCTTCTGACTTCCTATCTCCTGATTAAGACTTGGGAAGATGGCTTGCACACTGTAACCACATGATATGCAATATGAAATGCCTAATGTCCTAAAATGATATGCAAATATGTTAATGCTAGTCCCAAGAGAGGAGGGCAAATTTTGAGGTGTTACACGTACCAACATAAAAATGAGAGATCAAAACCTCGTAGTTCGTGATACAAATTTCAAAGTGGATGCATTGTTTTTTAACAAAAATTAAGTTTGAAAGGCGCAAAGGCCTGAAAATGGTTTGGATGAGTTAGTTCTTTTTGGCTTTTTTTGAAAGTTTAAGTCAAGTATAGTTAAGTTTATTTACAAGTTTGATTTAAGAAAAGAAGTTGGAAAATGCAATGGCATAAGGCCAAAGTTTCTATCTTTTGCAAAGTGGCCAAAGTTTAGAACAAAATAAGTTCAATCAAAGAAAATTTTGAAAAGGGAGGGAGAGATTTTGAAATTAAAGAAATGGGGAGATGATGAAGAGACTAATCCTATGCACAAAATTAAAAGTTGAGAGTTGAAAAGATCTGACCAAATGGGTAGCAATCCAATAGACAAGAATGTCAATAGAAACCCAAAATTCCCTTGGACATTTAGAATCAAGCAACACACAAAATGCACAATTATATTATCTTGAAGAGAAAAGGAATGAAATAAAGATATCCATATCCAAGCTTTAGCCATTCCATGATTTTCTTCAAAAATAGCCCATGTAGCAGATGAACTCCACAAGTAACAGGTTCAAAATGAAAGCTACACAATGATCATGTTGCAGATGAACTCAGAGGGATCTTGAATGATGTATCAGATGAAGTTTCTCATTGCAAGCACTTGGTTTCTCAATAAGTTGGCATTGGCCAAGTCCTTTAACATAGGGATGTTGCCTAAGTTCTAAGTCTATTTGTCCAAGATCAAGCCAAAAATCCACATAAAAGTTTTTTAGGGTTTTTGTTGTTATTATGTACATTAATGGTCAAAGACCACACAAACAAGCAAAGTATATACAAACAAGATATATCACACAATATGGTCCAAGTAGACAAAGTGAAAATTGCATTAACATAAACAATTAGAATGATATGAACAATGGAAAATGAATAAAAGCTAGAATTAAATGACATTAAAGTAAATGGCTTGAAATTAAAAGTTAGTTGTTAATAGGTTAGAAGTTAGTATTGGTTTGCTTTTGCTTTTAAGATATTCTTTGGAGAACACTCAACCCACTTATCACAAGCATGAATCCTTGAGCTGAGACATCCTCCAAAAGAAGGAAAAAAGGCCAAGTTTTCACACAATACCATGAAAGAGGGGAGACTTACAATCTCACTAACTAGAATGCTATGCCTTTTATGTCACAAATTTAGCGCTATGTTAAGCAATCGTAATTGGACTTATGTAGAAGTCACAACTATTTGAGACCGGGCAATAGAATTTTGGTGTTAATGCATGTTAGATACATAGTATAATAGACTATGCTCATGAAACATACCACACACAAAAAGAATATGCAAAATAGGTAGCCTAATCTCATCCATACTCATGTTAATTTTTCAATCAACTAGCTTTAGAACTTTGAGATATCATAGGCCAAATGAGATGAATGCATAAAGAAGGGGAATGTGATGAAGAGGGAGGGGAATGGATCAAAACTCAACTTGATCAAAGGAGGACTTTTATCACTCATTCATTTTGGGAGATGGAATGTACATTCCATCAATCCCCTAAATCCAATGATATTAACTTGACAAAGTCAAATCAACATTGACCAAGGCCCAACAACAAGAGTCAAACACAAACAAGTCATCACAATTGGTCAACAAAATTATTTGGCATTTATTCAGATTAAAAATACTAAAATAAGTCATTTAAATTAAATATGGTTTATCAAATTCCTAAAACCTCATCAAAACACCAAATAAATGGTCATGAGATTTATCATAGGTCAAACAAGGTCAAAGGACCTTGGAGAAAATTTTTCAGAATTTTGAAAGACTTAAAAGTATTTTTAAACAATTAAAAACAAATAAAAAATCAATTAAATCATAAAAATATTAATAATGATCCAAAAGATAATTTTAATTCAGAATATGAAAGAGGAAATTATTTGAAAATTTTTAGCGAAACTCTCATATTTTTTGGATCAATATTAAAATTAATATGAATTAATGAAAATAAAGCAATTAAAATGAAATTCAAATAATCAGAAAAAACGTGTACCACTTTATCTCCCTCATTAATTGAGGTGGCAGATCAAGTGGCCACCAGCGCGCTTTCCATGATGGACTTGAGTCAACGCTGCATAGGCTTGGTATTTAAAAGTAACGCACGAGATTAAAACAATTTGAAAAGGATCAATGGCTCTGAATCATGCCAACACATCACCGGTGTCCAAGGGTCGGTCATCTTCTCCGGTGACCCTGGTCGGACTGGTTCACTCATCACCATCAAGAAAATGAAAAAGGAGGACATGATCTGAAAGAAAAAATGGTGTAGAGCACGAATCTGAACTCAATTTTAACTAACTCCACATATATAGAAAGATATGAGGAGTTGAATTTTGAGGTGTGTCAACTGAGTTGCTTCGATTTGACCTCTAAGCAACTCAATCTTCTTGCCTATATTGGTAGGACTTCAGACAACCAAGGATCCAAGAGAGGATCGAAGAGATGAAATTTTCTGGAAAATACCTTCAATGTAGGTCTGGATTCAACTGTTCTTGCTTTGGTTTATGCTTGATCTTGCTCAGTATGCTTGTAGAAGTAGATTAGAATGCACAAAAGGTCTTGGGTCCCTGGAGTTTTGAATCTCAAAACAGTGAGAATTCAACTCAATTTCCACTGGAAATTCTCAGGATTATCCTCTCAAATGGAAGGGTTAGAGGTTTAGGATCAAAGTTGGCGCAAATGTGTGTTGAATTCTGAGCATATGGAGCTCTATTTATAGCTGGATCATGTGATATTTGCACCTTCCAAATGACTTTCCAAAATTGGCAATGAGTGATGCATGGGTGCACGGGTGTGTACAGGCCCATGAGATCATTCCATTTGATCCACAATTGAGTGTGAGTAAGTCTGAAATCATCTTGGAATGCAAAGCAAATGTATATGGAAGCTTGAAGTTTGATCTTTGCCAAATGATGATGCAATGTTCATGCCATGCGCAGCCCTAGAAATTCTTGTCCAAAATGGATGAAATTGGACCTTTTGGAAAGGTTAGATCAAGAGGAACAACTTTCATGTTCAACACTTTTCCATTTGAAGCTTGTATCATGATGAATTTTGAGGTGGAAGTTTGGAAATTTCAACATATCAAAAAAAATTCTAAGTGTCAAGCCATATATCTCAATATTCCACCTTGCTTAACTTTTTATGTGAGCTTCAAATGAGAAAAGTGTCTTCATCAAAGTCGTAGCTCTCTCAAATACCTTCAAAATGGTCATAAATTTCATGTCATTTGGATTAGTAATGATAGCGTTATGCATTTTTGAAGTTTGGAAAAATCACTTGTTCAATGGTATAGGTCAAAAGTGACCTATAATGTAACCTCGTATCACATGCTCATAAAAGTTGAATTAGCTCTCACACCAAACATAAATGTTGAATTAGACACCTTGAATTTGATTGTGCAACTTGGAAATATTTAATCTCATAAAAATTGAGCAAGTTATGGCCTTGGGGGCAGAAAGTAGACCAACCTACATAAGCGCAAAGATGGACCCCCAGTTCAAAGTCGAAATAGTCCAGTTGCTGAAAGAGTTCAAAGACTGCTTCACATGGGATTACGACGAGATGCCTGGTTTAGATAGAAGTTTGGTCGAATTGCAGCTACCAATAATGGAAGGAAAGAAGCCAGTAAAGCAGACTCCAAGACGCTTCGCACCAGAGATTCTGTCGAAAATAAAAGAAGAGGTCGAAAGACTTCTAAAATGCAAGTTCATCCGCACAACCAGGTATGTCGAATGGATTGCAAATATAGTTCCTGTAATCAAGAAAAATGGCAAACTTAGGGTGTGCATTGACTTTCGAGACTTAAATTCAGCTACCCCAAAGGATGAATATCCTATGCCAGTGGCAGAAATGCTTATAGATTCTGCAGTAGGCCACGAGTATTTAAGTATGCTAGATGGATATTCTGGCTATAATCAAATTTTTATTGCTGAAGAAGATGTTCCTAAAACAGCTTTTCGTTGTCCTGGGGCAATAGGAACGTACGAATGGGTAGTAATGCCCTTTGGTTTAAAAAACGCTGGAGCAACTTACCAACGGGCTATGAATTCCATTTTTCACGACTTTATTAAAACTTTCATGTAAGTGTACATTGATGATATTGTGATCAAGTCTGTTTCAGGAAAAAGTCATATAGACCATCTTCAACAATCCTTTGAAAGAATGAGGAAGTTTGGTTTAAAAATGAACCCCCTTAAATGTGCTTTTGGTGTGCAGGCGGGTGATTTCTTAGGTTTTGTGGTCCACAAGAAGGGGATCGAAATAAATGAAAACAAATCCAAAGCCATAATGGAGGCGAAAGCGCCATCAACAAAAAAGAGGTTGTAGTCTCTGCTGGGGAAAATCAACTTTCTCAAAAGGTTTATCTCCAACCTTAGTGGAAAAACGCAAGCCTTCTCTCCTCTACTTCGACTAAAGAAGGAAGACTTTGCATGGGGGCAAGAACAACAAGTTGCCTTTGACAAGATCAAGGAATACCTGGCTAGTCCTCCAATTCTAATATCTCTTTGTAGAAGAAGAAGTATGAGATTGTACATTTCGGCATCAGACAAAACATTAGGAAGTATGATATGCCAAGAAGATGAGAATGGCGTCGAAAGGGCCAGCTATTATCTCAGTAGAGTCCTAAATGATGCTGAAACTAGATATAGTATTATAGAAAAACTATGTCTATGTGTATATTTCTCTTGTATGAAATTAAAGCATTATATAAAGCCTGTTGATGTATACATTTCTTCTCATTTCGACGTAATAAAATATATGTTATCTAAATCTATTTTACATAGTCGAATCGGAAAATGGGCTTTAGCATTGACAGAATATTCCTTGAAATATTTGCCTTTAAAGGCTGTGAAAGGACAAGTGGTTGCTGATTTTATAGTTGACCATCCTATAGATGAAAATGTAGAGTATGTCGAATTAGAACCATGGAAACTGTATTTCGACGGTTCCAATCATAAGAATGGAACTGGTGTTGGGATGTTGATTATTTATCCTGACAGAATTCCAACAAAATTCAAGTACAAAGTTGAAAGTCTGTGTTCAAATAATGAAGTAGAATATGAAGCTTTGATTGCTGGACTTGAAATATTGTTGAAATTGGGGGCAACAAGAGTCGAAATAATGGGTGACTCTGAACTGGTGATAAAGTAGTTGACTAAAGAATATAAATGCGTGAAAGAAAATTTAATCGTGTACTTTGTAATAGCCAATAGACTTCTCAAGGAATTCGACAATGTGGCCTTTAGGCACATTCCCAGAGTGGAGAATCAAGAGGCAAATGACCTTGCTCAACTTGCGTCTGGATACAAAGTGTCGAAGGAAAAGTTAGAAGAGGCTTTTGAAGTCAGAGGAAGAGTCATATCTACCAAATTGTCCCCATTAGATTTGGAGTCAATAAGATTAGGATATGGGGACAAAGAAAATTTTGAGATATTCAATATAGATGATTCGGGAATTGAAGACTGGAGAAAGCCCATCAAGGATTATCTACAAGACCCAAATCAGAAAGTCGAAAGAAAGGTAAAATACAGAGCTTTAAGTTATGTACTTTTTGGAAACGAATTGTTCAAAAATACTATCGAAGGAGTCTTGTTGAAATGCTTAGGTGAAGATGAAGCTTACATAGCTTTGTCGAATGTGCACAGTGGAGCGTGTGGCGCACACCAAGCAGGTCATAAAATGAAATGGTTATTATTTCGACAAGGAATGTATTGGCCAACAATGCTGAAGGACTGTGTCGAATTTGCAAAAGGTTGTCAGGAATGTCAAGTACATGCAGGCATACCACATGTCCCTGCAAGTGAGTTGCATTCAATTATAAAGCCTTGGCCATTTAGAGGTTGGGCTTTAGACTTGATTGGTGAAATTCGACCAGCCTCTTCAAAAGGGCAAAAGTACATTCTGGTTGGAATAGACTATTTTACTAAGTGGATTGAAGTCATACCATTGGTAAATGTGGATCAAGAAGCAGTTATAGATTTTATCCAAAAGCACATAATTTATAGATTTGGGATACCAGAAACAATAACAACAGATCAAGGATCTGTGTTTACTGGTAAAAATATGCAGAAATTTGCACAAGAAACGGGATTTAAACTCCTTACTTCGACACCGTACTATGCTCAAGCCAATGGACAAGTCGAAGCAGCCAACAAGGTAGTGATAAATTTGATCAAAAAGCATGTGGGGAAAAAACCTAAAAACTGGCATAAAACTTTAGATCAAGTTTTGTGGGCTTGTCGAACATCTCCAAAAGAAGCAACGAATTCGACTCCATTTAAGTTGACCTATGGACATGATGCAGTTTTACCAGTCGAAATATATTTGCGATCAGTTAGAGTCCAAAGGCATCATGAAATCCCGTCAGAAATATATTAGAGTATGATGATGGACGAATTAGTTGATTTAGACGAAGAAAGGTTGTGTGAGCTAGATCTAATAAAGAGACAAAAAGAAAGAGTCGAAAAGTTTTACAATAAGAAAGTAAAATTCAAGACCTTTTTAATTGGTGATCTTGTTTGGAAAGTAATCCTTCCTATGGATCGAAAAGATAGATTAATGGGAAAATGGTCTCCTAAGTGGGAAGGACCTTTCCCGGTTTTGAAAAGTTTTTCAAATGGTGCGTATGAGATTGAAGAGATAGGAAAAGGCGAGAGAATCTTAAAGATAAATGGCAAGTATTTGAAAAAATATAAGCCAATATTGCAAGAAGTAAAAATAGCAGTAGAATAATTGTGAAATAATTGTGATAGCTTTGCCAAACAAAAATGGCACAAAAAGTTATTACAAAGAAAGCCTCAAAGGGCTGAGAATTGTTAAACTAATTCGACTACAATTTGATACTAGCAAAAGCTTCCTTCAATGTGGCAAATTTCTTTTTCTGAAACTAAAGTCGATGATCACAAAGACTTATGTGGGTAGAGAGAGTCTCAATCTCTTGACTAAGTTGCTGAGCCCTTTCTGCATGTCAAATACCCACCTTCAGTTCGTCGTCAATCTCATTTTGCTTAGGCTGCTGTATGGATGCTCTGCGCTTTTTCTCTTGGGTGATTTTTTCTTGAAGAGCAGCTATTTGTTTCTCCCATTTCTGGATATTATCATCACAAGCAGCAACTTCTTTGATATAAGTTTCAGAAAGCTGCTGCAGCTTTGAAACTTCGTTAGTCGAAGTAGCAACATCATCCCATTCAGCAACTTGAGCCTCGAATTTTGTGGAGATTTGCTGGGAGAGATCTATTCGACGATGAAGGTCTGCAGTCACCAAGTCAATGAGGGTCATCAGTTCCATCACAAAATTGCCGACCTCAGCAGAAGTTTCTAAGATGTTTATTTGTTTCAAAATCTTCTTGAGTTTGATGTGAGAAGTGGCGCTTTCTTCTAAAACTTTGAACAAATCAACATCAAGGATTTTCGTCTTAATCTTGGTCAAGAGGTTGTCAAGAGATTGCATTTCAGAAGTGGCCCCAGATGTAGTCAAACTGCTTTGCGAAGAATCTTGAAAATTAAAACGAGCGCTAAGCATGGACTTCAGATATAATAAAGGTTTCTGCACCTTGAGACTCTCAAGCTCTTCCCGAGAGAAACCGGTCGAACTAGTTGATATGGCACTTCCTTTGGTCTGTTCGGGAGCGGGTTGAGTGCTTCGTCCTAAAGTTTGCCCAACATCTGGTTGTTTCGACTGGTCATCCTCATCTTAGTAGTTTCCTCTTCATGGTCATATTCGACCTCAGTTTCCATGTCAGTATCATCGCCCTTATTGGTAGCATTTAATCCTGGATGAGGAGGAGAATCGTCTTCAGAAGCTTCACTCATTGGAACGTCGAATTCTGCTACAGTCTGCCTGTCATGATCATTTTTGGGGACATCTTCTTCTTGGACTGTCTCTTCCAGAGTTTTCTCAGGGTTTCCTTCGACAACCAATTGTTTCTGAAGATAATTCTAAGTTAGAAGAAAGAAATGCAATGAAGATGAACATAGATAGTCGAAATAAGGATTTACCTCAGGAATCTCAGTATTAAAACTAGATTTCCCACTCTCTGTATCCTTCGACTGAAATTTGGCAGTTGGAGTACTTGAAGAATCTTTTTTAGCTGACTTAACAATGGATCTTTGGGAAGAGACCCTCTTGATTTTCTTCTTCTGAGGAGGAGGGGGGTTTGGCTCTGGAAATTCATGACCAGATTCTTCATTGGGAACTCTCTCCTCTTCTTTCTTTCTTTTTTGGACTGGTGGGGGTTTTCGACTTACCTAGCCATGCAGACCAAAGCCGGTTAATTTCTTAAAAGGAAAAAGAATAAATGAAAAGAGTGAGGTTTGTACCTTTGTCGAAGCTTTCTTAGCAGCACTTGGTGACGCTTCGACGGAAGCTTTCTTGGTAGGAATCTTTACGGCTAAGGAAAGAAAGAAAAATTAGAAACAAATATAAGAAATACATGATAACACAGTTAGAATGACAAGAATGGGACTTTCCACGCGAACGTGTTCTATTCCAATATGAAGGTGTCCTTGGTAATCGTCCAGATGATACTTAGTCGGAACCACACGCTCAGCAGGTTTTTTATAATGTTGACGAAGAATTTTCATATAGTCCCCACAAACGAACCAATCTGGAAATGGAGGGCTTAATGCCACGCCAAACTCAACAGTTGGTAGGGGAGGAAATTTTGGTGGATGACAGCTGAAAGTCAGGTCATAGCGCGCTTCTGGTCGAACATGTGAAGGCAATGACAATTTTTCAAACTTCTCCGTCAATTTACGTTTTAATTCTGCTGCTGCTTCGCGTATGGTTCGACTAAGATCATCAGGTCTATACGCAGTTTCGAAATATTTTTGAAATTTTTGTATTTCTTTAATGTGTCTTTGAATACCTTTTTTGGTCCGATCCTGCACGAAAGCAAAAGCATTTGTTAAATGTGTGGTGAAGGCTGTTACGTCAAAAAATCTGGTAGAATAATAATCCTTCCACCACTCATCAAACTCAGGAGTACAGAGAAAAGATGGTCGAAAGATCACAGGTCGAATATCAAGAGAATCATCAATCAGCTTCTTTGACAGCTCTTTGCTCTCATCTTCATTATGAAGGGAGTTGTAAAAAATGATAGATCCTTTCTTTGGGAAGATGGGTCGAGGTTTTATTTGGATCAAGCCAAACTGTCTAGCAACGAGATTGGGTTGGTAGACTATCAAAGCTATTTGAGTTTTGGTTACGTTATGATGGGAAAAAAGGAGCCTGGGGGTTAAAAATGATTCCCAAACATCCAAAAATATATTCTCATCCTTCTGCATTTCCAAGGGCAGTTGTTGGGTAAACCATTCAGGTCCAATTTTTCTACTAGCAAAGGGTGCCATGGTCGAAGTAAAATGATATCTTTTGGCAAACATCATGACATAACCGTTGAAAGCTTGTCGAAGGCTAATTCCTTCATCAGTTGGCGTTAGCTGCACCAACCTAGGCCATTCGACAGTCATGTCCTTCACTTTTTCTTCGTTCACTTCGTGTTTTTCAGGAAGAGAAGCTTCAAAGGTGGCATTGAGCCATAATTGTAAAAGCCAGAAAGGTTCTGACAAATTGATTTTACCTTGGTCTTTGATGGTTTTCAAAAGATTTACACTCTCACTCAAGGATTCGTAAAGATTCGCCAAAATCATTTCACTTAAGCATAGTTTGGTTCCTGTGTGAAGCTGATTGGCCATAGTGATGAATCTTTTGGCAACTTGGAGGGAACGGGAGCAAAACACATATTTTGATAGCCATAAAGTCAAAAAGGCTATATGTTCGACATCCGAGACTTTTGTGGTATCCTTGTCATGATAATGAAACATGAATAAAGAGTATGGAGCAAAGCTAGTGTCGAAAGCTATAGAATCTTCATTTAGGTTGGTGGGGTCGAAATCTATCCCATTGGGGCGAAGGCCAACGATGGCTGCTGCATCGAAGAGAGTGGGTGTGACCATCCCATAAGGAAGGTGAAAAGTGTTGTAGGTACTGTCCCAAAAATAGAGGGAAGCTAAAAGCATATTGGGGCAAATGTTGGGTCCTGCTCTCGACAATTGAATAAGGTCGAAAATACCTATTTCCTTCCAGAAATCTCCTTTAATCTTTTCAACCTTATCTAGCCAGGATAAATAGTCTGAAGGGTCTTTCGACCATGGGCAAGTTCTAAAGATCCTAGCATAATTCAAATAAGTTAAATTCAACTCTCCATCATCAGTCGAACTTTGTGGGTCATTTTGTTCTACAGTTCTCTCTTGAGGTTGAGGTTTCACTCCAGCGCCTATGGGTTTGGTATGGAAATAGGTGGGAAAAAATTCTTTCAGACGATCTGGTTTAATATCTGGATTGGGGAGTGGACCTAACATAGCGTGACAAATTCCAGAAACAAGAATAGGAATTAATACCTGGGATTTGTAGATACATTCCTTCTCTCTCTCATTGGGAGGTTTAGGAACGTATTGTTGGTTCCCAATAACCATTGGTCCCTTCAACTCGTGCGCAGGATGAAGAGTTGAATCTTGAGTCTTCTTAGAGTGTTTGCTACTGGAAGATTTTGGAGGAGCCATTGTTGAGGAGAACAAAGAAATTTTCTCAGGAAAGTTGAAAGTGTGAAAATGGGTATGAAGAAGAAAGTTTGAAGCGTAAAAAGTTTCAGAGAAAATAGGTTGTGAATATTTGTAAGGGAAGATGGTAAAAACGTTTGAGTTTTTGATGATAATCGTGGGACACGTGGCTGAATCACAACGGTGATGATGAAGATGTGGAAGTTGAAAAAGGCCATGATGTTAGGTTTAGGAAATGATGGGGGTAAGGTCTAAACGTGGGCTAGACATGACGTTTCTGAAAAAGTGTAATGATGAATCTGTCTGGGAACTTGAGATTATAAAAGCTTGGAAATAATGGAATTAAATGACATGGCATCGAAATATTGGCTGACAACAAATGATTGTTTCTCCAGCGTAGTCGAAACATCTTTGTTGGGGGGCAATTTGTATACATGTATTTTTGACGCCATGAAATTAATAAGCAGAATAGTGTTTTCGACAAATGGAGATGCTTGTTCGACACTTCGACAGATTGTTGGTTCGACATTTCGACAAGAGAAGAGGTCTGCAGATGAAAAGACGTCTTTGACAAGTATGGATGATGTTATGGTGTTTCGACAATTCGACAAGTTTGAGGAGACGTGTCGTTTCGATGTAAAGCGGAAATTCAAATTCAAAAGAGTTATGACATTGGCAGAAGACGCGTGGAAGCACCTGGCGAAAGGAAGTTATGCAGAGAGCCAAGTGTCATAGTTTTAGGATTTATTCGTTAGTGACAGTTATTTTGTTTGTATATAAATAGGATAGTTGTTATCAGAATGTGTGTGTGAAAAACTTGTACAAAAATTCCTGCAAAATACTCAAAGTACCCGTGTGAGAGAAAAGAGTCTTATCTGAAGACGCGTGGAAGCACCTGGCGAAAGGAAGTTATGCAGAGAGCCAAGTGTCATAGTTTTAGGATTTATTCGTTAGTGACAGTTATTTTGTTTGTATATAAATAGGATAGTTGTTATCAGAATGTGTGTGTGAAAAACTTGTACGAAAATTCCTGCAAAATACTCAAAGTACCCGTGTGAGAGAAAAGAGTCTTATCTGGAAAATGTATGTGTGAACAAACACCATTTCTTTAAAGTTTTGTCTTACAAATTCCAAAGTTCTTTGCCAATTTTCCTTTACATTTACCAGTCATTTATCCTTTGCATTTACTTTATGCAAGTTACTCTTCGCCATTTATTTTTTTCGCCATTTATCTTAGTCTTGTTAAGTTTACTTTTACTTACGTACTTTTAGTCAATATCTTTCGTACATGAAAGCCTTAGTAAACCAAATAAAAGATACAAAGGTTGTTCTAAAGAGTTACAAAGTTATTTAAATTTGCACATGTCCTAGGATTTGTATGGTTGATCCTGCAAGTAACCCAATTCGACAAGTTTTGGAAAACCAAAGGTTGTTCGCCAAAATCAACAGCGAACAATGATACAATCACATAGTGCTTGGTGATCTCTCCCAAAACAAACCCAATCAAAGAGGGGCAAGGAGGATGCCAAGGTATGATCCCAATGCTAATGTTTATGATGAAATTGCATGAGGGATCTTAGGGTCAAATTGGGGTTTTACACTAACCCCTCTGTCTGTCAAGAATTTTCTGAGCTAATGCAGGCCGAATTCGAAATGAGTCTGATGCAAGAGCTAAAGTTCTTTTTGGGAATTCAAATCAATCAAACATCAAACTCTACTTATGTATATCAAAGAAAATACATAAAAGACATTTTGAAGAAGTTTGAAATGTCAGAGAGAAAACCAGCAAAGACTCTCGGGCGCCCCACTTGCATTCTGGAGAAAGAAGAGGTAAGTCAAAAGGTTTTTCAGAAACTCTATCGTGGTATGATAAGTTCTCTTCTTTATCTGACTGTTACATGTCTATTCAACGTCTGTCTCTGTGCCATATTATAGTCAGATCCAAGGGAATCTCACCTAACTGTTGTTAAGAGAATCCTAAGGTATCTGAAAGGAACACCTAACTTGGGCCTGATGTATAAGAAAACATCAGAGTATAGGATTTCTGGGTATTATGATGCAGATTATGCCGGAAGCAGATTGGAACGCAAAATCACATATGGAAACTGTTAGTTTCTGGAAAGAAACCTCATCTCATGGGCTAGCAAAAGACAATCAACCATTGCACTCTCAACTGCAGAAGAAGAATACATTTCAACTTCACTATGTAGCACTCAGATGCTCTGGATGAAGAATCAGCTAGAGGACTTTCAGATATATGAGATTAACATCCCTATCTTTTGTGACAATGCTGTTGCCATATGTTTAATTAAGAATCCTATTATGCACCCCAGAGCAAAGCACACATAAATTAAACATCATTTTATCAGAGACTATGTTCAGAAAGGGGTAATAACTTCAAAATTCATTAGTACAGCCCACCAATAGGCTGATATCTTCACAAAACCCCTAGCTGAAGATAGATTCTCCTTCATTCTGAAACATTTAAACATGGCAGATTTCCCAGAGTGATTCTGAACTTGTGTTTCTCCTCTGACGTGTCAAAATAGGCTCTGACTTAAATCTATCGTTGGCATCTGGTTCTGGTTCTGATACTTCTACCAGTTAGATGTAATCTGAATTAGAAACCCTCTGAATCAAAAATCTTTTGGTATTCTTGATGTCAGAAACATTAACACGTGGCCTCTATAGCATCTGACCTTGGATGTTCTAGACAACTGTCTAGCACAAAACTCAAGATCCAGACTGTTGAGATCTCCTCGAGCAGTGTGCATATTTTTGGGATTAGACTACCATCACGAATTGCAATTAATTCTCCCCAAGCGTGTCAACTCAGATTTCTGAGCTAATTAATTTTGTTATTTCCTATTCTCTGTTAACATTGTCATTTTGCATGCTACATGTTGTGTATATATATTTTTCACAATTCTCACTTTCCCACTTCTCACTCACAAACCTATACAAACCCTTTTGTGCTCAAACTCTCTCTTAGTTCTTCAACAATCTTCAAGTTCATCAACTTTCTTCTAATCTTCATCAATATTCAACAACATCTTCATCTTCTCCAAATGGATTCTCAACAACAACAGGTCTACAACTACTCTCAACAAATGGAAGCAAATGAACATCCTACTGAAGCTCCACAACAAACCTCTACTGAAAATGATACAACATCAATCGTTGTTTACAAGGAACCCCACGTCCTTGATCGTCCACCTCACATCAACCTTGTAACACCATTTGAGAAACTGGAAGTTCTCTGTGAGTCTCTGGTGGATTTTGAAAATATGAAGCACAATGGAATTGATCTTACTGAAGATCTGCATAAGCAAGGCTGGGGAAATTATTTTCAGAGGCTCTATGGTCCCATCTACACCTTCCTCGTCAAAGAGCTCTGGAGATTCACAGACTGTGATGACCACTGCATAGTCTCTTATGTCCTGGGAGTTAAGATGGTTATCACTGAGAAGTCAATTGAAAAACTCCTGGATATGGAGAAAACTAGGGGCATAAGAATTTATAACATAAACCCTAGGGCAAGATACATGTCCCAGGAGATTGTTCCAACCATCTTCAAACATAACTCTGAAGAGAAATCATCCAAGTACAAGGAACTTCACCAGAATCTAAGGGTCTGGTTGAAGATCATTCTGGGTACCATCCACCATCGTCCATCCTCAAACTCTTATGACTACATCAACACAGATAAGAAATGTATCTTGTATTGCCTCCACAAAGGACTCAAGCTGAATCTGTCAGCGCTATTATTCAAGTATCTGAGGGATTCAGTCAGGGATACATGAAACCACATGAAGCCCAGAAACTACATTCCTCTAGGGAGGCTCATCTCTGATGTTTTGATTGAAAGTGGGCTGGTGGACCATCTGATATCCTACAACCTGATGGAAGATATGACTGTAGATGTTAGAAAGCCTCTAAATGCCAGAAATCTGAAGAGTATGGGTGTCATCGAAAGAGTCTTGGTCAAGCCAACTATTGACACTTCTTGGGAAGCTCTGAAGGATCAGAGAAAGATACCAGATGGTCTTATCTATTCTCCAAGATAGATCCTCCAAAGGTCATTGCCCATTACCTCTAAGACCTGGCATCTTAAGGGGTGGATATCTCAGAGTTCTTAGTGGACTGGCTTCCAGAGCAGCCACCCAACTTTATGAAGAGGAAGAGAGATCCTTTTGAGAAGTCCAAGAAGTCAAAGACTCTGAAGCTGAGAGAACCATCTGTAGCCAGATCACCTGCGCCTCTGGACTCCTATGTCTCAAGTAAGTCTTTTCCCTCTAAAACTCCCTAAAATTCTAATTTAAAGCAATTATCTTCCTCTCTACCTCAATCATCTTCTACCTATACCCCCTCTGAACCCACCATATTGTAGCGGTAAATTCATGATCATCAAGCTATTGACAAGCTAGAGATCAAATAACAAGAGTCGCCACCGCGCTTTTATTGTTTCCAAGGGAAAAGGGAAAAAGTATGAACAAAACCCAAAAAGTAAGAAGTTTTCAAATCAAAACTAATAAAATGTCAGAGATTATAGGTAAGGGGGTTGGTTATACAGAGGGAAGGTGTTAGCACCCAAAGTTTCCTAGGTACTCCTAGGGAGCCCTTTTTGTGTGCATATGTACTTGGTATAAAGTGATGTTTACAAACAAATAGAGTGGGGGGATGAGAAAAGAATTCATTAATTATATTTTTTATGTTTGACAAGACCTTCGGTCTTGTGCCTACGTACCAACATAAAATGAGGGATCAAAACCTCGTAGTTTGTGATACAAATTTCAAAATGGATGCATTATTTTTTAACAAAAATTAAGTTTGAAAGGCACAAAGGCCTAAAATGGTTTAAATGAGTTAGTTCTTTTTGGCTTTTTGAAAGTTTAAGTCAAGTATAATTAAGTTTATTTACAAGTTTGATTTAAGAAAAGAAGTTTGAAAATGCAATGGCATAAGGCCAAAGTTTCTATCTTTTTGCAAAAGTGATCAAAGTTTTGAACAAAAATAGTTCACACAAAGAAGATTTTGAAAAATGGAGGGAGAGATTTTGAAATTTAAGAAATGGGGAGAAGATGAAGAGACTATCCTATGTACAAAATTAAAAGTTTATAGTTGAAAAGATCTGACCAAATGGGTAGCAATCCAATAGACAAGAATGTCAATAGAAACCCAGAATTACCTTGGACTTTTAGAATCAAGCAACACACAAATGCACAATTATATCATCTAGAAGAGCAAGGCATCAAATAAAGATGGCCACATCCAAGCTTATCCATTCCATGATCTTCTCCAAAATAGCCCATGTAACAGATGAATTCCATAAGTCACAAGTTCAAAATAACAGGTTCACAATGATCATGTTGCAGATGAACTTAGAGATGTCTTCAAAGATGTATCAGATGAATTTCAAATTGCAAGCTCTTGGTTTCTCAACAAGTTGGCATTGGCCAAGTCCTTTAGCATAGGAAGGTTGCCTATATTCTAAGTCCATTTGTCCAAGATCAATCCAACAATCCACATAAAAGTATTTTAGGGTTTTTGTTATTATTATGTACATTAATGGTCAAAGACCAGACAAACAAGCAAAGTATACACAAACAAAATATATCACACCCTAAACAATGGTATGAACATAATGGACAAAGTGAAAATTGCATTAACATAAATAATTAGAATGATATGAACAATGGCAAATAAAATAGAGTGCTAAAAGTAAATTGCATTAAAGTAAAGGCTTGAAATTAAAAGTTAGTAGTTAATAGGTTAGAAGTTAGTATTGCTTTGCTTTTGCTTTTCATTTCAAGACATTCTTTGGAGAACACTCAACCCACTTATCACAAGCATGAATCCTTAAGCCAAAACATCTTCCAAAGGAAGGAAAGAAGGCCAAGTTTCCACACAATACCATGAAAGAGGGGAGACTTACAATCTCACTAACTAGAATGCTTATGCCTTTTATGTCACAAATTTAGCGCTATGTTAAGCAATCGTAATTGGATTTATGTAGAAGTCACAACTATTTGAGGCTGGGCAATAGAATTTTGGTGTTAATGCATGTTAGAGACATAGTATAATGGACTATGCTCATGAAACATACCACACACAAAAAGAATATGCAAAAGGTGTGGCCTAATCTCATCCATACTCATGTCAATTTTTCAATCAACTAGCCTTAGGATTATGAGGTGTCATAGGCCAAATGGAATGAATGAATGAAGAAAGGGAATAAGATGAAGTGGGAGGGGAATGGATCAAATCACAAATTGGTCAAATGAGGACTTTTACCAAATTAATATCATCCATTCATTTTGGGAGATGGAATGTACATTCCATCAATCCCCTAAATCCAATGATATTGATTTGACAAAGTCAAATCAACCTTGACCAAGGCCCAACAACAAGAGTCAAACATAAACAAGTCATCACAATTGGTCAACAAACTTATTTGGCATTTATTCAAATTAAAATATTAAAATATTAAAATAGTGTATTTAAATTAAATACGGTTTGTCCAATTCCTAAAATCTCATCAAAACACCAAAGAAATAGCCATGAGATTTATCATAGGTCAAACAAGGTCAAAGGACCTTGGAGAAAAAAATTCATAATTTTTGGACATTTAAAAATATTTTTAAACAATTAAAAACAAATGCAAAATCAATTAATTCATGAAAAATATTAATAATGATCCAAAAAATAATTTTACTTCAGAATGTGAAAGAGAAAAATATTTGAAATTTTTTGGTGAAAGTCCCATATTTTTTGGATCAATATTGAATTTAATATGAATTATTGAAAATAATGTAATTAAAATGAAAATTAAAATATCAGAAAAAACGTGGACCACTTTATCTCCCTCATTAATTGAGGTGGCAGATAAAGTGGATCAAAACACGCGTTCCACCGTGCACATGAGTCAGCGTGCAATAGGCATGGTATTCAAAAGGAACGATCGTGATTAAAACAAAACAAGAGGATCATGTAGCTGTGAGACATGCCAGCGCATGACCGGAGCTGTAGCTCCGGTTTTCTTCTCCGGTGGACCTCACCAGACTGGTCCACCTTCAACCATCACCAAAATTAAAAACAAGGACATGATTTCAAAGTAAAAATGGCACTGAGCTCGAATCTAGCCTCAATTCACTCTAACTCCAAGTATATTGAGAGATACATGGAGTTGAAATTTGAGGTACAAGAACTGAGTTGCTTCGATTTAGCCTCAAAGAAACTCAATTTTCTTGCCTACATTGGTAAGACTTCAGACAACCAAAGAATTAATATAATTGAGCAAGAATTTGAGAGAATCGAAGAGATCAAAATTTGTGGAAAATACCTTCAATGGAGGTCTGGATTCAACTGATCTTGC
The DNA here is from genome assembly GCF_024323335.1 of Lathyrus oleraceus. Lineage (NCBI taxonomy): Eukaryota > Viridiplantae > Streptophyta > Magnoliopsida > Fabales > Fabaceae > Lathyrus > Lathyrus oleraceus. Next base: position 427,474,573 of record NC_066585.1, on the reverse strand, counting down.
TCTTGCTCGTGCTTGATCTCACTCCAAATTCTTGTAGAAGAAGGATTGAATGCTCAAAAGGTTGTGGATTCCTGGAGACTTGAAATTCAAAATAGTGGAAATTCAATGTCAAATTCAAATGAATTTCTCAGGTTTATCCTTTGTAATGTGAGGGTTAGAGATGGGGGATCAAAGCTGGCACGAATGTGTGTTTATTGCTGAGCATATGAGGCTCTATTTATAGTTGAATCCATTGATTTTTTCACACTTGCATTCACTTTCCAAATTTGGTCATCGATGATGCATGGGTGCATGGGCGCGCATAGGCCCATAAAATCATTGCCATAAGTCCACAAATGAGTGTTAGATAGTCTGAATTCAGTTTGGATTGCAAGGCAAGTGTGCATTTTGATTTGAAGTTTGATCCTTGCCAAGTGATGACACCACGTTCATGCCATGCGCAACCTATGCATTCCTTGTCAAAAATTAATGCATTTGAGCTCTTTGGAAAGGTGAGATCAAGAGGAACAAATTTCATGTTCAACACTTTTCCATTTGGAGTTTGTAACTTGAAGAAATTTGAGGTGGAAGTTTGGAAATTTTTGACATATCAAAAATTTTCTAAGTGTCAAGCCATATGTCTCAATATTCCACCTTGCTTAACTTTTTATGTGAGCTTCAAATGAGAGAAGTGTATTCATAAAAGTTACAGCTCTCTCAAATACCTTTAAAATTGTCACAAAGTTCATGTCATTTTGATTAGAAATGATAGAGTTATCCATTTTTGAAGTTTGGAAAAATCACTTGATCAATGGTATAGGTCAAAAGTGACCTATAATGTAACCTCATATCACATGCTCAAAAAAGTTGAATTAGATCCCACTCCAAACATAAAAGTTTAATTAGACACATTGAATTTGATTTTTCAACTTGGAAATATTTCATCGCATAAAAATTGAGCAAGTTATGGCCTTGTGAAGTTGACTTTCAAATTAGGGTTTAGACAAAATGACCTATAATGTTTCAACATAGAAAATGATTTTCCAAGAAAAAATAGCTCTAGGGATCCACATGAAAGTTGTTTGGAATGTCATTTAGAGTAAGTTTTCTCTTGGAATCATTTTCATATGGTGAAAATTGTAGGAGATAGGGTCTATGGAGACCTAGTTTTGATAAGATGAATTCATCTGGCCTACCACCATCAACCAACTTGCTAACTTTCAATTAGCTTGACTTTCTTGAATAATGGTAGATAATATATGCATAAGATGATGAATTTTGAAGTGTACCTTGAGAAATTTGATCAATTGATGAGATAGCTTGTTGGAGAAGTTACTCAAGATACCCAGTCAAACTAGGGTTTCCAAGGCAAATCACCCTCAAACTCTTAAAGAAAACTTGATCAATATAACATGTAGAGAACATTGGGACTCATATATGATACTCATAGCCATTATTGGATCAATTCTTAGTTGTGCTCTTTGTTCATGAGGGTCTCAAACCCTAGATGTGAACTTGATAGATCAATGGAGATCATGCCCTTCCTACAAAAGAGTTAGGCAAATGCAAAGACATATTTTTGGTATTTTGGTTAGTGAAATGATAAAATACAAGTATAACATAATTACAAAGTGCTTAGTAATCTTTCACAGAACAAACCCAATGAAAGAGGGGTAAGAAGGATGCCAAGGTATGATCCCAATGCTAATGCTTATGATGGAATTGCATGAGGGATCTTAGGGTCAAAATTGGGGTCTTACAGCTGCCCCTATTTAAGGACAGTCTAACTGAGGAGGCGAAGGTTAAAATCTTCATGTCGACTCAGTAGAATGGGCTTAAATAACAACATAGAAACAAATTTTGGTCCCTAAGAGACCTCATGATGCAAATGGTATGAATGCCAAAGTTAATGCTCTGTGGGGAAATATTGCCACAAAGGAAAAGAAATCAGAGAGACCGAAGATCCGCAGGAGCACAATGCATTTCGTAAGGAAAACTCACTAGGGAGACCAAGACTCTGGGGGATAAAGGAGTTATGCGTAGGCCAGGCTACGACTTAAAACTACTGGGGGACTCGAGGAATTCCAGGGAGAAAACTCAACCTAAACCAACAATCCACCATGTGAGGAGAGCTTCAACATACTAGTGAGGGATCCACCCTATAATAAGTATGGAAGACTTATAGTCCAATCACTAAGGATAAGGTGAGGTTTACATCAACCACTATGATAACTCAAACCTAATGACTAATGTTTATAAAAAGGTTTTAACAAAGGTGGCCATTGGAACCACAAAAATCACTTGAAGTGAATTGTATTTACAAGTTAAAAGTATTCACAAAATAAAGTCAAAGATGACTTAAGATTCATTCAATATAAGTATTAATGAAAAGAGTTTGAAAAATCAAAGGCATATGGCCTAGGTTTCTAATTTTGAAAACAACGTCAATGTTTGCACAAAATGAGTTTGGCTTGGGTTAGAGTGGAGAGAAGAAGAGAAGGGCTAGTCCTAAACATGAAAAGATGAGAGAAGAGATAAAACCCTTGGAGTTCCTTTCTTGAGATCATAAAGATGATTCAAGATACTCCTTTCCTCTGGACTTAGCAAGCAAAAAGCAATCAAAACAATTAAACATTCAAGCTCCTAGGATCTCCGTTTGACTTGTCTTTCTCTTAACTTGCTATTCGTGACAATCGTCCTTCTTACTATCTCAAGTTTGGAATCCCTATCACACAAGAACAAACAATCAAAAAGTTCACAATGCAATAAGAGGAATGGACAAAGAAAGAGTTTTGGATTAGGGGTCCTTTCAAGTCAACTTCAAGATTAAGCATTCTAAAGGCATGAGACCTAGTTGCTCTTCAACAAGTTTAGCATTCTAAAGGCATGATGCCTAGTTGCTCTTGAACTCCATTAAGCATAGGTGAGGTCCTAATTCTAAGTCTTTTCTCCTTTTTTGCATTGGGTTCACACAAACAAAGACAAAACAAGCACAAGGCAATAATATATTTACACAATAATATGCTCAAGTGAGCAAAAGGAAAATAATATAAACATAAACATGAGCTCAAATGAGCAAAAGGAAAATACAATATGAATAAATGAGCAAGAAATTAAATTGCATTAAAATAAATTGCAAGAATTAAATGCTTGAATTAAAAATTAGTAATTAGTAGTTAGTGTTAGTGTGCCATAAGGTAATTTAGCGCTATGTTAAGCAATTGTAAGTGGACTAACGTAGTAGTCACACCTATCTGAGGTCGGTCAATAAAACTATAGGCAAACAAACACAAGTTAGAGATCATGACTAGTAAGTCAAGCTCCTACAACTTGCCATGCCAAAAGAAAAGAGGAAAGGCCTTGTATGGATTTTAGGTTTTTTGCTTGACCAAGAAGCAGCCTATCTTGGACACAAAGCAATTCACTTGATCTTTGATCAAGTTGAATTTGATTTGGATCAAAGAAGGTTAAGCCTCTCATATGTCAAGGCTAACCACAAATCATTAACTCATTGGCCAAAGTAAGAAGAAGAAAAAGATGAAATGAAATGAATAAAGAAGAATTCAAATGGCATAATCAAAATACAATGACCAAATGTGAATGAAATCAACATCAATCAATGGTAAACAGAAGTGAAATGAAGATTAGAAGTCAAGAAAGGTCAAACATATTTTTGGTATTTTTTGGAATTAAAATAATACATAAAATAAAATGAACAAAATAAGGTCAAACTTCAAATTCAATTCAAATCAACTTGGATATGTCCAATTGAATCATCATAAGTCTAACATGATCAAACAAGGTTTGACAAAAAATTTCAACATTTTTTGAAAACAGAAACTATTTTAGAATCAATTAAAAGCATTAAAATATAACACAAATGAATTAAAATCTCAAATAAATCTCAATCAATTAAGAAATTGATGAGAATATTTTCATAGACTAATCATGATCCAAATGTGTTAAGAAAATATTTTTGGAATTTTTGAATATCAAAAAGTATTTAAAATGAATTAAAAACTATCAAAAACAAAATAATTCACAAAAAATATTAAATGGAATCACAAAAATAATTAAAAATCAGATTATGAAACTAGATTTTAAAAGAAATTTTTTGCAATTGGTCTCATATTTTTGTGATTCCAAATAAAAGAGTTGCGAATTTTTGAAAATAAAAGGAATTAAAGAAAATAAAACAGAAATTAAGAAAATCTGGAAAATCCACAGCGCTTGGATCAACATTCATTAATCGACGTGGACGATCCAAAGGCCATGAGGCGTGCATGCATGGTGATCATTAGTCAACAACATCACATGTTGGATTAAAAATAGTAAACACAATGCATGGCCACGATTAGAACGGAGAAGTGAGATCCAAAGTCCAGAACTCATCCACGTGGGAATGGTGGTGGAAACCACCGTCTTCTCCGGTGAGCAAACAGAAACCGGCCACCAGTTGCAGGTTTTGCAACCTCAACCAAATTGCATGATCTTTATACCAAATTAAAGCTGGGGTGATGTACATCACCCTTGTAACCTTGGATTTCTCTCAAGATCCCTATGGAAGGAGAAATCTGAGATGGAAAATCCAGGTGTTCAATCTGAAATGCATCAATTCATGAAATTAAAGCCACCATTGGCTTGCCTCTCACACGAGGACTTCGGAGAACCAAACAAACACAAGCAAATCACATCATATAAGGAGATTCAGATCAAAATAGTTGAGATGTAAACCTTTGAAGTGCAGCTTTGATGAGCACGATCCAACCAAACTCTTGCTTGCAGCTTGATCTTGAGGTATGGTATGAGTGCAAGGCTAAGGAATAAGTGTTGAAGATCAACTGATTTTGTTGAAATTCAAACTTGAAAAGAGAAATGAAAATTCAAAATTCCCTTGGTGTGAGGTTAGGTATGGATTTCAGCAGAGCTTTAGGCGCCTTCAGGTTGATTATTGAATGAAGCAAAGTTCCTATTTATAGCTGAAATGCAAGGCAAGGTGAGGAGAAACTCGTGTGCATGATCATTGGGTCCTCCATGCATGGGCCTGTACAGGCGCATGTGAGGCCCAAAAACAATTGGAAATGAATGCTGAGCTCATTTGGAACAAGTTTGGACGTGAAATTTGAAGGGTGATTGCTTGTGTATGAAGATTTCATGTGAAATGCATAAATGGTCACAAATGTTCCCCTCTTCGAAAGTCCCATATGGAAAACTCAAACATAGGCATGTGAGTAACGGTTAGAAAGGTCTTGACATAAGGAACAAAAGTTATGTTGGACAAAAATCCATTTGGAGTTTGGAAATTTATGAAAACTGGTCATGAAGTTTGATGTACAAAACATGCCTTTGAAAAATTTACCAAAAGTGACCAACTTCAAGCCCTTATGTTTCAATGATGCAAGCCTCAAATGGAAAAACCTCCAGCATCAAAGTTGTAGATATTTCAAAGATGATCAATTTGGACTTAAATCTTTCATTATTTGGATTTTTAATGATAAAGTTATGGGCACTTAAATTTGGACATTTTCAAGATTCAATGGCTTTGGTTCAAAATGACCTATAATGTTTTGTATTATCACATGTGTTTATTTTAGGATTACGAAATTTTGTCCAACATAACAATTTAAGTAGACATCTTAAGCTTTCCAATGCAATTAGTCTCACCTCAAAATCATAAAAAATGAAGGAGTTAGGTCCTTGGGAAGTTGACCTAAAATTAGGGTTTCAGTCAAAATGACCTATAATGTTTTGAAATGAATGATGACCTTCCAAGTTTCAAATGAATTTTTGATGAACATGAAAGTTGTTAATATGGTTCTTAAGAACATTGTTTCTCTTTGGGTCATCTTCATTTGACAAACACATCAAAAGTTAGGTCTCAATGGATTTCGATTTAGTTAGATGACTTGACTGGTCAACTTCTCAAGTCCAAACTTCAAATATTGATGAATGAATGATTGAGGATACTCACATAGACTCATATATGCATAAAATGATGAATGAAAGAACTTCCCTTGATTGAATTTGATCATAGGTTGAGGTTGCTTCATGAGCAAGGCACAATCAATGCACAGTTGGATTAGGGTTTCCTTTGGAAGCAATCCTCAAGCCCTTTGGTTTATCTTGATCAAATTGGAAAATTGAGATACTTGGGAAACATATATGATGATTGAGAGTTTTGGGAACCATTGTCATGCTTGCTTTCATCTTCATCTGGCCATTTCATTGAGCATGGGGGCCTCCTAGGAGCAAGGGATCTCATGATTGCTTGAGCCTCAAAACAAAAGAGGTTAGTGACATATTTTTGTGCTTTTGGTTAGTAATAAAAATAATAAAAGCAATAATATACAATTCAAGCATGCTTGGTGGTCTCCAACCAACTCACACAAGTCCCACCCCTAGGGTAAGGAACCAAGATGCCATGATCCTTGAGGCAAATGCAATGAGAAATGATATGATGCCATGAGGGATCTTAGGGTCAAAATTAGGGTCTTACACTTGCCATAATCCCTAATTTTTGCATAAGTTTTCCCAAGGTGGGGTACTCAACTTATCGGGAAATTCTTCTATTTTATGTCTCTAATTTTTTCCTGGATCGCCCTTTCGGGTTTTCAATCCACCGAGACGCTCATTTTTGCCTAAGCCGCCCTTTCGGGTTTTCAACTTAGTGAGCTGCTCTTTTATTTTTTAGGCGAAGTATTTCTTGACTGCATCTGTGTTCACAGGACGAGTGAACTCTTCACCATCCATTGTTGTAAGAATCAATGTGCCGCTTGAAAAGGCTCTCTTAACAACATATGGGCCTTCATAATTAGGAGTCCATTTTCCTCTGGAATATGGCTTGAACGTCAAAATCTTCTTGAGCACAACGTCACCTTCTCTGAACACTGGAGGTCTGACCTTCTTATCAAAAGCTTTCTTCATCCTTTGCTGATACAACTGACCATGGCACATGGCAGTCAATCTCTTCTCTTCAATCAAATTTAGCTGGTCAAACCTGGTCTGACACCATTTAGCTTCAGTCAACTTGGCTTCCATGAGCACACGCAATGAAGGAATCTCAACCTCTACGGGGAGTACTGCTTCCATACCATATACAAGAGAAAAAGGGGTTGCCCCTGTTGAAGTGCGGACGGATGTACAATACCCATGCAAAGTAAATGGGAGCATCTCATGCCAATCCTTATATGTGACAACCATCTTCTGGATAATCTTCTTGATGTTCTTATTCGTAGCTTCAACAACCCCATTCATCTTAGGTCTGTAGGGAGAAGAATTATGATGTGCAATCTTGAAGTCTTTACAAAGAGCTTCCACCATATTGTTATTCAAGTTCGATCCATTATCAGTAATGATCTTACTTGACACACCATAATGGCATATGATCTGATTCTTGATAAACCTTACAACAACTTGCTTGGTCACATTTGCATACGATGTCGCTTCAACCCATTTTGTGAAGTAGTCAATCGCCACTAAAATGAAACGACGCCCATTCGAAGCTTTGGGCTCAATCATCCCAATCATATCAATTTCCCACATGGAGAAGGGCCATGGGGAAGAGATAACATTCAATAGTGTCGGAGGAACATGAATCTTATCAGCATAAATTTGACACTTGTGGCACTTCTTCACAAATTTGCAACAGTCAGATTCCATTGTCAGCCAATAGTAGCTTGCTCGCAACATCTTCTTTGCCATTGCATGACCATTGGAATGAGTACCAAAGGAACCTTCATACACTTCAGTCATCAACAAGTCTGCTTCGTGTCTATCCATGCATCTGAGCAAAACCATGTCGAAGATTCTCTTGTATAGTATATCACCATTCAAGTAGAAATTGTCGGCTAATCTTCTCAAAGTCTTCTTATCTTTCAAAGATGCCCCAGGCGGGTAAATCTTACTTTGGAGGAAACATTTGATGTCATGATACCACGGCTTCTCGTCTTTAATCTCTTCAACAACAAACACATGAGCTGGCCTATCAAGACGCATCACAGACAAATTGGGAACTTCATTCCAATATTTCACTACAATCATTGACGCCAACATTGCAAGAGCATCTGCCACCCGGTTCTCATCTCGAGGGATATGATGAAATTCAACCTTTGTAAAGAAAGTTCAAATCCTCCTCGCATAATCTATATATGGTACTAAACCGGGTTGATTTGTCTCCCATTCTCCTTTGATCTGATTCACAACCAAAACCGAATCACCGAAGACATCCAAATACTTGATTCTGAGATTCATGGCCTCTTCAAACCCCATAATGCAAGCTTCATATTCTGCCATGTTGTTTGTACACTTGAAAGTCAATCTAGTTGTAAATGGTAGATGCGTGCCTTGAGGAGTAATAATCATTGCCCTAATGTCATTTCCATATTGATTAACAGCTCCATCAAATACCATGTGTAACACCCCTTTTTCTACCCCAAATTATTTAGCACATAATCAGAGTAAATAAGCACGCATATAAAGAAAAGGGCGTCACATCGACGTTTTCGAAACTTAAGACTTTCAAAAACCAACAATACACCTGGTCATTCAAAATAACACATTTCACTCATCATGAATATTCAAGCAATATGCGTTCGCAGCGGAAAATAAAGAATACTCATGTATTTCATAAAATGATTCATGTCCCATACCATGATCATCTCTCAGTAATTACTCCAAACAGAATAAAACAATTAATGACATAAAGCATATCAAAATAAAATAGGAGTTCAATACCACTAAGCTACCCAGTGTTACATGACCAGAGCATTGACTCATTACCTAACTTCAAACTAAATACGGAAACTCTCCAGCTATTCTTGAACAAGCTACCGTCCACCTACTCCAGCAATACTACTTTGTAGTATCTGCAAGATACCCATGTAAAGGTAACATTCAAACAGAAAGGGTGAGAATTCCAAATCATTATGAATATAGCATAATAAGGCATAATGAATTAAAACACAATTTAAGAATTCATCACACTTGGTATAATCACATCAATAATATTAATCAACAATCATCTCACATATTTCAAACGTACATCACACTCACATCAATACATGCATTCAATGATCACATAATGATAGACGACTCAATGCAAGACAATGTGACTCTATGCATGTGGTACCGCAATGTGAACTCAAAGTTTCACCGCTTTCCGATTCAATATCTAGAATCCAGGCCACGCTTCCGATCCGGACAAGACCAAAGCCCTACGTCTGTTTCCAATGAAGGATCACCGCTTAAAACTACGCCTAATCCCAATTAAGGATTAACGTCTGCTACGTCTGTTTCCAATGAAGGATCACCGCTTAAAACTACGCCTGATTCCAAGTAAGAATCAACGTCTGCTCATGTGAACCCACAGTTTCACCACTTCCACAATGAAGTCAACCATGCTATGAATGAATGCACACATACCAATACATATGCAATTAAGACCATCTATATACCGTCTTAACATCCCACATATCACCATAACTCACAATTGGTACATATACACATTCATTACAACACATCAATTACGATTACATATACACATCCATAACCATAAATCATTCACAATTCAAGAATGGTATACATACACATTCATACAATATTTTATTCACCAATATAGACCAATTATCAAATAGGTACACATAGATTTCATTCCAAAACGCACACAACATTTAAATATCAGTTTTTCACTTTTCAAACAGTGTTAACCGGTTAACGATATGGGTTAATCGGTTAACGCAAAACAGAATGCGCTTCTTGGCAATTTTTAACAGTGTTAACCGGTTAACGCCCTGGGTTAACCGGTTAACGCAAGACAGAATGCAATTTTTCATAAATCATAACAGTGTTAACCGGTTAACGCCCTGGGTTAACCGGTTAACGCAAAACAGAAAGTTGTTCCTGCGCTAACAACGAAACAGAATGCAGAACTCTCCGCATTTTTCATCGTTGGAGGACTTCCGAACCTCCGATTTTGATTCCGTAAAAAGCTACACGTTCAGAAAATTATGACTCGTCCAATTATATATTCATTCACATTTTTAGCATAATTTAATCATCACAATTCAAGAGTATTTACCAAACCTAATAATTCCAAACCATACCAATTAAGGATTTCAACCTAAAACATGTTCCTACCCATTGACCCAATCATACTAACCCGTAATAATAAGGATTTTCCCCCTTACCTTGTAAATCTGATGAAACCCTGACTCCTCGTTACTTTTCCTCTCCTCTTTCTCTATTGCCTTCAGTGCTCAAATGAATTCTAATTCTCACTTCCTTCACTCTTACTATTTATAATAGTATTCTAGTTGGGCTTAAATCATGATATCCATCTAATTTAATCACTAGGTCTAATAATACCTAATATTTAAATACCTCTATTTAAATTCAAATAATTAACCACTCACTATGCAACCAAGTTAATTAATAATTCAATTATGTCTCATATCAACTAATTAATTAATTAACATACTAATTCAATTAATATAATAAATTATTATATTACCTCACAACCCCTTAATTACTTAACACTCCAAATAATTAAATATAATATAATAATAATATAACAATTAATTCCTAAAAATTGGGCTGTTACACCATGCCCCAACGAGAACTAGGTTCTGGCCCTTCTTCAATCAATGGTTCATCACAATCTTTCATTTTCAAGTACAAAATCTCTTCATCAGGGAAATCATACTGCACTGACTGGTAATCTTCAATTGGTTGGTAAGCCAAATGGTTAGCCAAGATATTACCTTTGATTGCTTTCTGAGATTGGTATTCAATATCATGCTCTGATAACAACATCTGCCAACGGGCAATTCTCCCAGTTAAAGCAGGCTTCTCAAATATATACTTGATTGGATCCATTTTGGATATCAACCAAGTGGTATGATTCAACATATACTGACACAGACGCTTAGCAGCCCAAGCCAATCCGCAATAAGTTTTATCAAGCATAGAATACCGAGTCTCACAGTCGGTGAACTTCTTACTAAGGTAGTAAATTGCAAATTCTTTCTTTCCAGTCTCATCTTGCTGACCAAGAACACAACCCATACTATCTTCGAGCACAGTCAAATACATGATCAACGGTCTTCCTTCAACAGGTGGAGACAAAATCGGAGGTTCAAGCAAATATTCTTTAATACTGTCAAAAGCTTTCTGGCAGTCTTTGGTCCAATCACAAGACTGATATTTCTGAAGAAGCTTGAATATAGGCGCACATGTGGCAGTCATGTGGGAAATGAATCTGGAAATATAATTCAAGCGGCCGAGAAAACCTCTGACTTGCTTCTCAGTTTTGGGCGCAGGAATCTCTTGTATTGCTTTGACCTTGGCAGGATCAACTTCAATACCCTTCTCGCTGACAATAAATCCCAATAACTTACCAGAATGAACACCAAAAGTACACTTATTAGGATTCAAGTGGAGTTTATACTTCCTCAAACGCTGGAATAGCTTCAACAAATGCTCAACATGTTCCTCTTCATTAATTTATTTAGCAATCATGTCATCGACATAAACTTCAATCTCTTTATGCATCATATCATGAAAAAGAGTAGTCATTTCTCTCTGGTAAGTTGCACCATCATTCTTTAGACCGAAAGGCATCACTCTATAACAGAATGTTCCCTAGGGTGTAATGAATGTGGTCTTCTCCATATCTTCGGGTGCCATCTTAATCTGATTATATCCGGAAAATCCATCCATAAACGAAAAGACTTTGAATTTAGCAGTATTGTCTACCAACATATCAATGTGTGGCAGAGGGAAATCATCTTTCGAACTGGCTTTATTCAAATATCTATAGTCGACACACATGCGGACTTTTCCATCTTTCTTTGGCACAGGCACAATATTGACCACCCATTGCGGATACTCAGCGGTCACCAGGAAACCAACATCAATCTACTTCTACACTTCCTCTTTGATCTTTATAGCCATATCAGGATTCGTCCTTCTCAACTTCTGCTTGACTGGTGGGCATTTTGTCTTCAACGACAGTTTATGCTCCACAATCTCAGAATCCAAACCAGGCATGTCTTGATAAGACCAAGCAAACACGTCTGAATACTCTCGAAGAAGATCAATCTGTTGGTGTAAGCCCTATAGGCCAATACTTTTGGTACTTGTATAGAATTATTTATCAATAATAAAAGGGTTTTTCTTTATTATGTTTGTCTAATAAAGTCCCTAGAATAGATAGTCCGTTTAATGTATCAAGTGTGACTTAATCATGAGATCACATTAAACATAAGGACACTATTCTTAAAGTATCCATAGTCGAGCTTTATTGTGAAGTGGGATAACATTAAAGCGTTAAGACTATTATGTATATAGACTGATGATCACATCTCATGGATCATGGATAAGGAGTTATCAAGTCTTAAACATAGGTATGAAAATTAAGAGTAATATTTATACTGGATTGACCCGCTATAAGAATACTATATAGAATGTTATGCAAAGTGTCATAAGTTACCCTTCGACCTGAAATCCCTATGGACCCTAGATGTAGAGTCGAGTGCCTTATTGTTGATCAAACATTGTCCGTAACTGGATGACCATAAAGATAGTTGATGGGTACTCCACGAAGCGTGCTAAGGGACATGAGTGACCTAGATGGAATTTGCCCATCCTACGTAACAGGATAAATGTCTATGGGCCCAATATTGAACTGGACAAGGATGACACGATTTATGCCTTGTGTTCAATATAGACATAAGGGCAAAAAGGGTAATTGTACATATAAGTATTATCACAAAAGGATTTGTCAGATCACATGACATTTTCGTGTCTTGGGTAGCAGTGATGTGTTGCTAGATACCGCTCACTGTTTATTATGTTAAATACGTGATTCAATATAATTGCCAATGCCGCGAAAACCTACAGGGTCACACCCAAAAGGACGGATTGATGAGAGATAAAGTAATTAAGGAATACCATAATGTACGGTGCCCTTAAGTGAATTGTAGAACATCGTAAGGTACGGTGTACTTAAGTAGAATACGAAATATGGTAAGGTACCACGTGCTTAAGTGATTTTGGCATATTATAAGATATGGGCCACATACACTTGAGTGGGATTTTTAGCTTGCAGCCCACACAAGTGGTTCTATAAATAGAACCCTTGTGTCGAAGAATTTGTGCAGTTGAAATTTCATTTCTCTCTCTCTCTCTCACTCAAAGCCTTCATTCGTAGCAGCTAGCACTGAGATTGAAGGAATCCGTTTGTGTGGACTGAGTAGAGGCGTTGTCATTGTTCAACGTTCGTGATCGCTCCGTAGATCTGCATCAAAGGTTACAATTGCCACAAGAGGTAACAATTCTATCACTGATCATGCCCATTCGTAAGGATCACAAAAGGAGAAATTTTAAATTCCGCTGTGTTTTGGATCACCCTTCTCCTTCATAATCAACCCTTTCTTGACTTCTATACACAGTCGAGACCCAATCTTTACTTCCTTCACATCATCCTCGGAGCCCAAGTTGACTAACTCGACTTGCTCTTCGAACGACTGAATGGTATTTTCATCTTGCTCAAGAAGACGAGTCAATTCATCACTCACTTCTACATCACTTTCCTCCTCGGCCTCAAACACAGGGAATTCAAAATTTGGAGAAGGAAAAGGATCATTGTATTCAATGGGGTTAGAAACCAACCTGCATAATGATTTGATATTTTGATTTTAGAGAAGTGAATTTGTGACCAAATATTATGCAGATGGACAATTATATTGTTTATTTATGTTTTTTGTGATTACCATTTTCAGAATAAAGCAAAAAGTAAAAATAAACATCAAAGATGTGGATGAATAGAATTAATTTTATTAATGATCAATTTAAAATGCCCAAATAATGTTCACTTCTCCCTTAAGCATAGGAGAAGGATTTTAAAATATAAAAGCAATTACTTAGATCGATGTAAAATAACAGGAATATCAACAGCAGTCCAATTGTTGCATGTCTTTCCATGCGTTACAAAGTTGGTGAAGTCTTCCTCTTTGCTATCCTCTAGCACAGCAACTAAGTGTTGTTCATTGCCATGAATGAACCCTCCGTTGCGGAAGCTGAGTTGCATATCTTCAGATCTTGCAATTGATGAGCCTTTTTGGAACCCCAAACCGGTTCTGCCCTTGTTGTCGGAGACCTCTACCATGCGCCCCACTGATCAACAGTACCTTCAACAATTTTTTGAGCATCTTTCAACGAGGACATAGGTGCCCCAACTCTCTTTTCAACAGCAATAGACAAGGCTTGGAACGAAGTTCCAACCTCATCCTCAGCTTCAACATACGAGAAAGATGACAAATGGCTAACCAACAACGCCTTCTCTCCTCCAACAATCACAAGCTTTCCATTCTTGACAAATTTCAATTTCTGATGCAGAGTGGAGGTAACGGCTCCTGCCACATGAATCCATGGCCTTCCCAATAAACAGCTGTAGGCCGGGTGGATATCCATTACTTGAAAAGTAATCTGAAAATCACTCGGACCTATCTTAACCGGAAGGTCCACTTCACCAATTACTGTCTTGCGCGAACCATCAAATGCTTTGACGATTACATCGCTATACCTCATAGGTGTTCCTTGGTAAGATAGCTTTGACAAAGTTGACTTCAGAAGCACATTCAGCGATGACCCGGTGTCAACAAGAAAGTTTGACAAAGCATCTTCCTTACAGTTCATTGAAATATGCAAAGCCAGGTTATGATTTCTTCCCTCCTCAGGGAGTTCTTCATCGCAGAAGCTCAAATTATTGCATGAAGTGATGTTAGCCATGATGTGATCAAACTGATCCACAGTAACGTCATGCTCTACGTATGCTTGCTCAAGAACTCTCTGTAGTGCTTCTCTGTGCGCTTCAAAATTCATCAGCAGAGACAACACTGATATTTTGAGGGGGTTTAGAGCAGCTGCTCAACCATATTAAACTTGCTCATCTTTATCAATCGGAGTACCTCATCATCATCATTGGCTCTCAAGTTGCTAGATTCACCAGACTTATCTTTTGAAAAACCAACCGGATCTACATTAGGCACCTCCACCTTCTTACCAACAATCATTTCTTCTTTGTTTTCTAGGAACACCGACCCAAACACTCGACCACTGCGGGTCACCTTCGTTACATCAACAATGCTCACTACTGAACTAGTCATAGGTAACAGGACCTCTTGACCATTCTTTATCATTGTAGCATTGTACTGGTACGGTACAGCCTTATCAGATGAATATGGGACTGGGCCCGCTAACCGTATTACCAACGGGGATACTGGTCTTTGACTGACATTCTTATTGTTGCTGCTATCATATTGAATTAGCAACCGCTCTTGTTGTCTGAAAACGGGCACTATGACATTGACGTCGTCATCTACATGACGAGATTGAACAATTTGAATCATGCCTTCATCCATCAGACGTTGGATGTCCCTTTTCACTACATCACACCCTCTTGGGTTCACACTACAAACAACACAACGATCATGGTCATGTTCGTAGTCACTCACCAAGCAAATATCCTTATGCATCTGCACCAAGGATCTTCGAATGAACCGGACGTCATAAACCTTGAATTCTCCAAGACAACCGTCCACCATATTCACTGAAGAGTTCCCATGAGTGGGCAAAGGGTTCGCTTTCACATTTGGCGCGCGGTCCTCAAAGGACACCATACCACTCTTCCTAAGCTTTTGAACCTCATACTTCAATGGATAGCAGTTTTCAATATCGTGTCCGGGTGCTCCTTGATGAAAAGCAACACGAAGCTCAGGTTTATACCACCAGGGAAGTGGTTCTGGGATCTGCGGTGGGTTCCTCGGTTGAATTAAGTTCTTGAGAACTAGTGAGGGATACAGCTCTGCATATGACATAGGAATCGGGTCAAAAGAGACCTTCTTCCTCTCAAAGTTCTGCTGATGATTATTTGTTGTTGGTATTGTTGTTGTTCTAGGTGTTCTTTCTTTATTGTGGTTGTTGTTGTTGACGTTGATGTTGTTGTTGTTGTTGAATTGGTGTTGCTTGTTAATTAGAAAATACTGGAACTACTGATGACACTTGATGATGATGATGTTGACGGGATGGTGGATTTCTTCTGATCTGAGGCCTCTTCTGCCTCCCATTGACTACTGCGTTGGTCTCACTATCCTTCTTCTTACCAAAGTTGCTACCATATCTCTTGCTTGTTGACGCCTTATCTCTTGACTAACTTCCCTCACAGACTCCTTCCTCAAGTCTCATCCCCATATTTATCATTTTGGTAAAATCACTGGGGGCACTAGCGATCATGCGTTCATAATAAAATGAACTAAGAGTTTTCAAGAAGATTTTTGTCATCTCTTTCTCCTCCAAAGGAGGAGTGATCTTTGTCCTTCTGAGACATAGACATCAACTGTACTCTATCCGGCGCCATGTCCACATTATACTTGTATTGCTTCACAAAAGCCTCTCCTAAGTCGTTGAAAGTGCGAATGCTTGCACTATCCAACCCCATGTACCAACGGAGTGCAGCACCAGTCAGACTATCTTGGAAGTAGTGAATAAGCAATTGATCATTATCGGTCTGAGTAGACATCTTGCGGGCATACATCACAAGATGACTGAGCGAACAAGAGTTCCCCTTATATTTTTCAAAGTCAGGCACTTTGAACTTCACCGGGATTTTGACGTTGGGCACTAAGCACAACTCAGCAGCACTCTTTCCAAACAAATATTTACCTCTCAGCGTCTTCAATTCCTTGTGCAGCTCAAGAAACTAATATTTCATCTCGTCCATCTTCTCATAAACATCCAGACCCTCAGACGACTCGGAATGATAGATGGTATCCTCTATGTGAGGCAAAGTGTGCACAACGGGAGGTGGCACGGACATGACCGAGCTAGATGCCGGCATGGAAGCAAATGTAGGCGCAAAGCCTTCGAGCACAAAGTTGGGCGGCATTCCCCACGGGAATCCGGAAGGCATATTCGGCGTGAAATGGACGGTAGCAGCAGGCATGGCAGAGGTAGTCACCTCTGAAGTAACAGTCCTCGCGGGAGGAGTTGCAGGTGTTGGAGAAGCTTGGTTCTGAGCAGCAAGAACTGACTCCATCATGGCAGTCAGGCGGGCGATCTCGTCCTTCAGCTCTTTGTTCTCTTGCTCCAAATGTTCCATGATTTTCAGATGATTGACTCGGGTGTTGTACCGGTGAGTCAGCTTGGTTAAAGCACAAAAGAAACACCAATCAGACATCTGGGGAAAACCTGCTTATGCAAATGATGCATGAAATGCAATGCTTGATTATTTTTTTATTTTCAAGGAACTTACTATAGCATTTGCAAATATATGATATTTAAATGGCAATTGCAACAATTTGATATGACCAAAAATCTCTTTTTATTTATATAAATTGGAAGGATTACATTGAGTACAATTTCAGAAACCAAAATAAAAAGATACAAGAGAAAAGGAGACTGGTCATCCTAAGGATCCCTAACAACAATGTCAGAAGATCTGGCTGTAGGCGCGTACTTCCTTCGAATGCGACGGATCTCGGTCTCAAAAGAAGCCTTCATCTGAGTCCTCTCGAGGACAAGCTGATCAACAATCTTCTTCCAAGAAACGGAAGGTTGAGGCATGCTAGAAGATGAAACCTCTGGCTCTCTCTGTCTCTTCGTCACTCGATCTTCAAGTAACTCAATAAGTGCATCTTTGTCTTTAGACTCCAACTGCAACTCTTCATGCTTCTTGCTCAAAGCACGGAAACGCTCTTCCCACGTGTCCTTCTCTTGCTTCATCTTGATGAGCGCGTCTTCCAACTCCTCTACATCTTGGTTAGGGAGAGTTAATGGCTCAACCACAACCATATGCATAGGTCTTTCGCAAGGATAAGGCATCTTCAACTCCATAGCTCTCTTCTTCACCCAAAGAGTGTAAGCTTCCAAAGCTACACAATTGCATGGACCAAGCTCGAATCTTCCTTTCCTATGCACATTATGCCAAGCACGCACGATCTTCTGCTTCAAATGTTGGGAATCTTTACCCTCTTGATAGAAAAGACCTTCTAACAACATGTTATTATGCTTGTCTCTCAAGGGGAACCCAAGTTGACGACGAGCCAAAGCAGGGTTGTAGTTAATTCCTCCTTGTGTACCAATGAGAGGCACATTAGAGAATTCACCATAACTATCAATAATCTCCAAACTGCTTAAAGAAGGAGCATACCAAACTATATCATCATTAGTGAGATACATAAGTCTCTAAGACCACCTTAGACATTGTTTGTTCTCCACAAAAGCAGGCGTCTGAGGCAAGTGCGAAATAAACCACTTGTACAGAAGAGGAATGCAACAGACAATCGTTCCCCCGCCCTTAGAATTTCTTAGATGCAAAGAGAAATACATATCACCAAACAAAGTAGGCACATGATTCTCAATCAAGAAGATTCTAATGGCATTAACATCAACAAAACCGTCAATGTTAGGGAACAAAGTTAATCCATAGATGAGCAACACAAAGATAACTTCAAAAGCGTCCACACTACCAGCTTGAGCAAAAGTAGTAGCTTCCTTGATGAGGAAAGCAGATGGCAACCCAAATAACCCTCCTTTCTTCATCCAATGAGCCTCTATCTCAGACTTCTTCAAGTGAAGAGCTTCAGCAATAATACTAGATCGGGGAATCTCCTCCAATCCACTAAAAGACACTCTACTAGAAATAGGTATCCCCAAAAGATGAGAATACTCCTCCAAGGTATGCACAAGCTGAAAATATGGGAAAGTGAAACAACGGTAGAGAGGATCATAGAATTGCACTAGCACACTTAAGAGTCCTTCAACCACATCAGCAGACAAGATAGACAAAAGCTTCCCATGACGTTGTTTGAAGTCCAAGGGATCTAATACAAAAGATGCTAGCTTCCTTAACTCTTTCAAGTCGGGACATCTGAAACTGTACTTCTTAGTGTTCCTTCGTCCACAATCCATAGTCTGAAAATATTTGCAAATGATACCTTAGTTCCTTGAAATATCCGTGTGATGAATGTTATGATGCGCATGAATGCATGAATGCAACAATCACAAATAAGGGATCACACACAAGGAAAACAAAGGTCAAGGGATGAATCAAGTCATTGTCAAGATCAATCATCCATTTGGGTGGATTATGGTTTACACCTTATCAACACCCAAGTTCCATTGATATTGACAAAACTTGATTGGATCAGCCAAGAATCAAGGGTTTGTTGCAAGTCACGAGCATAGAGTCTGGGTAAGAACCATCCCAAAGGAGTGAACTAAGGATAAAAACATGTAGATCATGTTCTAAAAAGTTCCCATAGTCTTAATTCCATCTATCGGATATTACAAGTTAAGATGACTGACTCATCGACCCATAATATTCTCAAGAGAAACTCGTCTGAGTGTAGTATCGCGTAACAACTATTATCAAGTATACACTTGAACAGTTTCCGCACCACGTCCTAAATAGGCCAAGATGGGTTAAATATTCTAAGGTCCTCAGCTTCTCAGACCCAATTAGAAATAGTAATGCATAACCATAAATACTTGTGTGACATTTCCAAATCCAAAGGAGTCTCCACAGAGCATATGGATCTCAAGCTAACTTGTTAAGGACTACTCCACACAAGTCGAACATGACTATACCATCCTCCTATCTTAATTGCACTCAAGTTCGGGTTAGAACTTATCTCACCACTCAGAGATCACCAAGCACAACAAGCAGATTATATCACACATACATATACACAAACATCATATATATACAAATATATACACACAAAAAGTAGGCTAAACCCACTGGAGACTACTCCCCAGCAGAGTCGCCACTTAATTTCTTTAGCGATAAATTCATGATCATCAAGCTATTGACAAGATAGAGATCAAATAACAAGATTCGCCACCGCGCTTTTATTGTTTCAAAGGGAAAAGGGAAAAAGTACGAACAAAACCCAAAAAGTAAGAAGTTTTCAAATCAAAACTAATAAAATGTCAGAGATTATAGGTAAGGGGGTTAGTTACACAAAGGGAAGGTGTTAGCACCCAAAGTGTCCTAGGTACTCCTAGGGAGCCCTTTTTGTGTGCATATGTACTTGGTATAAAGTGATGTTTACAAACAAATAGAGTGGGGGGATGAGAAAATAATTCATTAATTATATTTTTTGTGTTTGACAAGACCTTCAGTCTTGTGCCTACGTACCAACATAAAATGAGGGATCAAAACCTCGTAGTTTATGATACAAATTTCAAAATGGATGCATTATTTTTTAACAAAAATTAAGTTTGAAAGGCACAAAGGCCTAAAATGGTTTGAATGAGTTAGTTCTTTTTGGCTTTTTGAAAGTTTAAGTCAAGTATAGTTAAGTTTATTTACAAGTTTTATTTAAGAAAAGAAGTTTGAAAATGCAATGGCATAAGGCCAAAGTTTCTATCTTTTTGCAAAAGTGGTCAAACTTTTGAACAAAAATAGTTCACATAAAGAAGATTTTGAAAAATGGAGGGAGAGATTTTGAAATTTAAGAAATGGGGAGAAGATGAAGAGACTATCCTATGTACAAAATTTAAAGTTTAGAGTTGAAAAGATCTGACCAAATAGGTAGCAATCCAATTGACAAGAATGTCAATAGAAACCCAGAATTCCCTTGGACTTTTAGAATCAAGCAACACACAAATGCATAACTATATCATCTTGAAGAGCAAGGCGTCAAATAAAGATGGCCACATCCAAGCTTATCCATTCCATGATCTTCTCCAAAATAGCCCATGTAACAGATGAATTCCACAAGTCACGGGTTCAAAATAACAGCTTCATAATAATCATGTTGCAGATGAACTTAGAGATGTCTTCAAAGATGTATCAGATGAATTTCAAATTGCAAGCACTTGGTTTCTCAACAAGTTGGCATTGGCCAAGTCCTTTAGCATAGAAAGGTTGCCTAGATTCTAAGTCCATTTGTCCAAGATCAAGCCAATAGTCTACACAAAAGTCTTTTAGGGTTTTTGTTGTTATTATGTACAGTAATGGTCAAAGACCACACAAACAAGCAAAGTATACACAAACAAAATATATCACACAATATGGTCCAAATGGACAAAGTAAAAATTGCATTAACATAAACAATTAGAATGATATGAACAATGGAAAATGAAATAGAGTGCTAAATGTAAATTGCATTAAAGTAAAGGCTTGAAATTAAAAGTTAGTAGTTAATAGGTTAGAAGTTAGTATTGCTTTGCTTTTGCTTTTCATTTCAAGACATTCTTTGGAGAACACTCAACCCACTTATCACAAGCATGAATCCTTGAACCAAAACATCTTCCAAAGGAAGGAAAGAAGGCCAAATTTCCACACAATACCATGAAAGATAGGAGACTTACAATCTCACTAACTAGAATGCCTATGCCTTTTATGTCACAAATTTAGCGCTATGTTAAGCAATCGTAATTGGACTTATGTAGAAGTCACAACTATTTGAGGTCGAGCAATAGAATTTTGGTGTTAATGCATGTTAGAGACATAGTATAATGGACTATGCTCATGAAACATGCCACACACAAAAAGAATATGCAAAAGGTGTGGCCTAATCTCATCCATACTCATGTCAATTTTTCAATCAACTAGCTTTAGGATTTTGAGATGTCATAGGCCAAATGGAATGAATTAATGAAGAAAGGGATTAAGATGAAGTGGGAGGGGAATGCATCAAATCACAAATTTGTCAAAGGAGGAATTTTACCAAATTAATATCATCCATTCATTTTGGGAGATGGAATGTACATTCCATCAATCCCCTAAATCCAATGATATTAATTTGACAAAGTCAAATCAACCTTGACCAAGGCCCAACAACAAGAGTCAAACATAAACAAGTCATCACAATTGGTCAACAAATTTATTTGGCATTTATTCAAATTAAAATATTAAAATAGTGTATTTAAATTAAATATGGTTTGTCCAATTCCTAAAATCTCATCAAAATACCAAAGAAATGGCCATGAGATTTATCATAGGTCAAACAAGGTCAAAGGACCTTGGAGAAAAAAATTCATAATTTTTGGACATTTAAAAATATTTTTAAACAATTAAAAACAAATATAAGATCAATTAATTCATGAAAAATATTAATAATGATCCAAAAATTGATTTTAATTCAGAATGTGAAAGAGAAAAATATTTGAATTTTTTTGGTGAAAGTCCCATATTTTTTGGATCAATATTGAATTTAATATGAATTATTGAAAATAATGTAATTAAAATGAAAATTAAAATATCAGAAAAAACGTGGACCACTTTATCTCCCTCATTAATTGAGGTGGCAGATCAAGTGGATCAAAACACGCGTTCCACCGTGCACATGAGTCAGCGCGCAATAGGCATGGTATTCAAAAGGAACGATCGTGATTAAAACAAAACAAGAGGATCATGTGGCTGTGAGACATGCTAGCGCATGGCTGGAGCTGTGGCTCCGGTCTTCTTCTACGGTGGACCTCGTCGGACTAGTCCACCTTCAATCATCATCAAAATTAACAACAAGGACATGATTTCAAAGTAAAAATGGCACTGAGCTCGAATCTGGCCTCAATTCACTCTAACTCCAAGTATATTGAGAGATACATGGAGTTGAAATTTAAGATACATGAACTGAGTTGCTTCGATTTGGCCTCAAAGCAACTCAATCTTCTTGCCTACATTGGTAGGACTTCAGACAACCAAAGAATCAATAGAATTGAGCAAGAATTTGAGAGAATTGAAGAGAACAAAATTTCTAGAAAATACCTTCAATGGAGGTCTGGATTCAACTGATCTTTCTCTTGCTCATGCTTGATCTCACTCCAAATGCTTACAGAAGAAGGATTGAATGCTCAAAAGGTTGTGGATTCCTGGAGATTTGAATTTCAAAACAGTGGAAATTCAACGTCAAATTCAAATGAATTTCTCAGGTTTATCCTTTGCAATGTGAGGGTTAGAGATGGGGGATAAAAGTTGGCGCGAATGTGTGTTGATTGTTGAGCATATGAGGCTCTATTTATAGCTGAATCCATTGCTTTTTGCACACTTGCATTCACTTTCCAAATTTGGTCATCGATGATGCATGGGTGCATGGGCGCGCATAGGCCCATAAAATCATTGCCATAAGTCGACAAATGAGTGTTAGATAGTCTGAATTCAGTTTGGATTGCAAGGCAGGTGTGCATTTTGATTTGAAGTTTGATCCTTGCCAAGTGATGACACCACGTTCATGCCATATGCAGCCTATGCATTCCTTGTCCAAAATGAATGAATTTTAGCTCTTTGGAAAGGTGAGATCAAGAGGAACAACTTTCATGTTCAACACTTTTCCATTTGGAGTTTGTAACTTGAATAAATTTGAGGTGGAAGTTTGGAAATTTTTGACATATCAAAATTTTTCTAAGTGTCAAGCCATATGTCTCAATATTCCGCCTTGCTTAACTTTTTATGTGAGCTTCAAATGAGAGAAGTGTCTTCATAAAAGTTATAGATCTATCAAATACCTTAAAAACGGTCACCAGTTTCATGTCATTTGGATTTGAAATGATAGATTTATGCATTTTTGAAGTTTGGAAAAATCACTTGATCAATGGTATAGGTCAAAAGTGACCTATAATGTAACCTCATATCACATGCTCAAAAAAGTTGAATTAGCTCTCACTCCAAACATCAAAGTTTAAGTAGACACATTTAATTTTATTGTGCAACTTGGAAATATTTCATCTCATAAAAATTGAGCAATTTATGGCCTTGGAAAGTTGACTTTCAAATTAGGGTTTAGACAAAATGACCTATAATGTTTCAACATAGAAAATGATTTTCCAAGCAAATCTAGCTCTAGGTCTCAACATGAAAGTTGTTTGGAATGTCATTTATAGTAAGTTTTCTCTTGGAATCATTTTTATATGGTGAAAATTGTAGGAGATAGGGTCTAGGGAGACCCAGTTTTGATCAGATGAATTCATCTGGCCAACCACCATCAACCAACTTGCTAACTT
The DNA here is from genome assembly GCF_024323335.1 of Lathyrus oleraceus. Taxonomy (NCBI): domain Eukaryota; kingdom Viridiplantae; phylum Streptophyta; class Magnoliopsida; order Fabales; family Fabaceae; genus Lathyrus; species Lathyrus oleraceus. The sequence continues at coordinate 427,450,588 of NC_066585.1, read as the reverse complement.
CCAATTCTCTTGACTTTCTTGGCTCGTGGTAGATCATATATGCATAAGATGATGAATTTTGAAGTCTCCCTTTATAAATTTGATCAATTGGTGAGATAGCTTGTTGGAGAAGTTACTCAAGATACCTAGTCAAACTAGGGTTTCCAAGGCAAATCACCCTCAAACTCTTGAAGAAAACTTGATTAATATAACATGTAGAGAACATTGGGACTCATATATGATGCTCATAACCATTCTTGGATCAATTCTTAGTTGTGCTCTTTGTTCATGAGGGTCTCAAACCCTAGATGTGAACTTGATAGATCAATGGAGATCATGCCCTTCCTACAAAAGAGTTAGGCAAATGCAAAGACATATTTTTGGTATTTTGGTTAGTGAAATGATAAAATACAAGTATGATATAATTACAAAGTGCTTGGTGATCTTTCCTAGAACAAACCCAATGAAAGAGGGGTAAGAAGGATTTCAATGTATGATCTCAATGTTAATGCTTATGATAGAATTGCATGAGGGATCTTAGGGTCAAAATTGGGGTCTTACAACATATATGTTCCACCTACCTTTAAACATCACAACTCTAACCTTTCCTCACCCCCTCCACGACAAATCAACCTCACTACCACAACACTTCTTACATCTGAAACTTCACCTCTGAATGAATCCCTCTCACCTCTCTCCCTAACTCCCTCGTCACCACCATATTACAACATATCCTCTGACTTTGAACAACCAGAAATCCCCGACCCTTCATCCCCATGACATAGCAGTTCGTCCTCCTTACGTTTCTTGCGCTCCTTCTTGACTTCTTCAGAGTCATTTTCTGATGGTTCAGGAATTGGTGCTAAGTTAGGATCTAAGACATAATGAACCTGAATCGTGAACAAAGTCACTTTTCTTAAAAGTATTTCAAGCACTCTCTTTGATGTCTTAGAGTCGGAAAGCAAGAATACTCAGATACAGGATCATTCAGTCTTTTGATCGAGTCTGCACAAACAGATCTTGAGTGTCGTGCCTAAGTGCACAAGTGTCGCCTATAAGTGGCGCCTTTACGCCCAAGCCCTCGGACTATTTGGATGTGACATGTGGCATAATGCTTGGGACCACCACATATGTCCATGTGGCACCTTATCCTCTTTGGCTCTTTTAGTGAGTTTAATGTTTCAAATGTTAGCTCAACTTTCTATGTGAGACTATTTGCAATGCATTAATTGTCATTAACTCAATTATCCATTTTTGTCATATTTGAAGATACCCATAATAATTATTATTTAAAATTTTCGACATAGAGGTGGCAAGGTTCCACTGAATTCGATTTTTTTAATCATGTGTAACTGCTACCATACAACCCCAACGTATCTTGTCTTGTCACTTAAACGGATCCTATATAAGTACATAAGTTGAGCGAGTTTATATATCAAAATTTTAGAGTTTGTCTCGCACGTGACGTGAGCATGGTGTCATGCTCCGAATATCTCATATTTAGATAGTACCACGTCTGTTATGAACTTTCTTGTGAAATGTTTATGAACCATATACTAAAATGTTCTGACTTCATCTAAATCATAAACCCTAGTCTTTGAATGAATTTAATCTAATTGTTAAATTAATTTTTTTATTTAATTAAATATTAGGTTTGATTCAATTCAAAAATTACATATAACATATTAAACAAGAATTTAATTATTATGAGAATTAAGAACCTTTTACTCAAATATTATGAGAACTAAAATTTAAATCAATGTCTCATATTTTGAAATTTTTACTTAAATAATTCATTTTTTAAAATAAAAATTCAAATTAACTTCTTTTTCACGTATTTTTTTAACTAATTTATTTTTAAACAAAAAAAATTCAACACAAAAGAGACGTCAATTTAACTGAAAATAATATACAATACATAAGAGGTGACATCAATTCAATTGACGACAGTGTACAAACATGTAAGAGAGAGGATATTTGTAACACCCTTCTAAAATACCCCGAGTATATAATTAAAATAACACATATCAATCAGAGTAAATATGCAATCAAGGGTGTCACACAACATTTCACACCATAATAACTGTCATGCTCTTTCATTAACTCAAAACATAAAACATTTGCACAATACGCAACGGATAGAGATCAAAACGATCATTCAAAACACGCAACATACTACATGTAAACTGGTTCAACAATCATCAATAACAATATTAAAATGTTCCCTCCCGATGTTACATCTATCAGAGCATGACCCACTTAGGAGACTACACTAGACTCCAAGCATTAGCTTCCACTCAACTCATTTGTTCATTACCTGAAAAATAGTTGTAAGGGTGAGTTCCTCAATCGATATAATAAGCATTATAAATCATCATGTAATGCTAAGTAAATTCACACATTTCATCACCCTAATCGTAACATACATCCAGTAACGGCACATCAACTCAAACATCATACTTAATATCAACACAATTCCACTCCTCAATTAAATTAAATATCCATACAACAAGCCAACAAAATGCAACTCTAATGAGACTCGACTCGTCATGCATGTGGTACCATTCGGAGTAAAACTCCCAACTTAAAATCATTGCCATTTTATTGGGCATCAAGGCATAAGCCTTCAACTTTCAACTTAAAATTTGCCAATCCAGGCCAACGTGGTGTGAGCAAAGCTCCGACTTAATGCATATGAATGTACATGGCATACACGACTTTAAACTGTCGACAACATAATAATAACAGCAATACAACAATGTTTTCAACAACATCAACTTATAATCAACTTTGGCTCACCAAGCCTACAACTCGGTATTTTCAACAACTTTCCGTACACGGAACAACTCAGCAACATACTTATATCAACACTTCATAACATAAATCCAACAAAATTACTCATCACAATTAACTATAATAGGCCAATCACCAATTAGGTTCACAACATTAAAATATCAATTTTTTTCTAATTTCCAACAGTGTTAACCGGTTAACGCCCTGGGTTAACCGGTTAACGCAGGACAAAACACACTTTCTGGCAAAACGCAACAGTGTTAACCGGTTAACGCCCTGAGTTAACCGGTTAACGCAGGCAAAACAGCACATTTTCACAAAATATAACAGTGTTAACCGGTTAACGCCCTGGGTTAACCGGTTAACGCAGACAAAACAGCAGTTCCTGCGCTAACACAAGGCAGAATGCAGAGTTCTCCGCATTTTCCGCCGTTGGAGGACTTCCGGACCTCCGATTCAATTTCCGTAAAAAGCTATACGTTCGGGGGAACACGACTCACACAATTACGGACTCAATTACAGCTTTAATACAACTTATTCATCACAATATTTCAGCATTCAACATCCCAATTAGGGTTACTTCAACGGTTTATCACTACCCATGACATGTTAATCTATAATACCCATTAAACGACGATAAATCCCCCTTACCTGAGATAATCCGGCAATCTCTAAGCTTCAAGCTTTTCCGTTCTTCAACCTTTGCTCTCTAGCTCTTCCTCTTTGCCCTTTCTCCACTTTCCACTTTTCAGCCGCTTCTCTGTTTCACGTGAAAACTCTTTACCAATACTGAAAACCCTTTTCCTTATTCCAACTTATATATTTTTCAATACTTATTATTCCAAATAATAATAATAATAATAATCCAATAATTCAATTTATTTAACTAAATTAATAAATATATTATTAACTTAATTTAAATAATTCTCTTATTTTATTCGGGGTGTTACAATATTCACTCTTATATATTTATAAATTGTCGGTAATTGGATTAACGTCTTCTTTATGTATCGTACATTATCGTCAATTGAATTGTCATTTTCTTTGTATTTGAATTTTTTTTATTTAAAATTGAATTAGTTTGAATATTAATTTGAAAAAATAATTATTTAGATAAATATTCTTATATTTTAAGAGACAATAATTAATTGATGCATTCAGTTTTAAATATATAGGACATAAGTATCTTTTTCATGTGACCATCAAATGAGTATTTTAAAATCTAACACATTGATTTAAATCATAGGGCTACTTTAAACGTTCTTAGTTCTCATTATAATATATATATATATATATATATATATATATATATATATATATATATATATATATATATATATATATATATATATATATATATATATATATATATATATATATATATATATATATATATATATATATATATATAACAATAGAACGGGACAGATTTAAGCATTATCAACTTTGCTCTCACCTCTTTAAATCGGGTATGTCTTTGTCCCCGCTTTCAATTGGAGTAATAAATGATCACTCACTTTCATTATGCTCCGCACCTATCCCGCAAAAATTATATTTTTTTTAAATAATTTTTTTACATAATAATAAAAATTAATAATTAAATTAAATATTTTATCATTTTAATAATAATTATAATAATTGGTCATTTTTCTTTAATCTTTTTTCAAAAAATAATAATATTTTTAATAAATTTACAATATTAAGATTTTAAAATATATATGTTTTTTAAAATTAGTTAAAATAAATTTAATAAGTCGAAATAGAAACGGAATACGTGCGAAGTGAGTACTAACATCTTGAAATTTTTACTCAAATACCCCTGTTTTTCAAAAAAAAACCAAAATAACCTTGTTTTCAAAAAAAAATCTCAAACTACGTCAGTTTCAAAAAAAAATACGTAAGGCATAGGTGTCAGACCAATTGGCGCCTACCCTTAAACTTTAAGTGGATGCGCAAATTGGATTGGCTACAGCACATGATGCTGTCAATCCAATTGGCGCCCATGTGTATAAAGTGAGAGGAGACGCCAATTGGTCTGGCGTCTCAGTATAATGTGTAATTTTTTTGTTATAAATAGAGGTGTTGTATGATTCATTTTTCCACATCTCATTTCGTCATATTGCAAACATGTTTGGTGTTCGTCGTCGCTATAGAAAAGTGATTTATTCGAGAGACAAGCCTCCGATGTTGATGCTCTTCTGGAACATTTGTAGTTTCGATCAACTGAAGAGGGAGCTGGTTCGATGGTTAGATGGAAAAATACCAGAAAGGGAAAAAAAATTAGAAGTATTCAGAGACTCGATAGTATATTTGGTTGGGTGCGAGTCAAAACTGAAAAGGATGTTAGGGAAATGATGTTTGAACGAGATGACATCAGTTTGATTGTTGTAATTAGTTAGAAATGTTATGTTTTAAGTTTGCGTATGTTGTAGTGATGTTTGTTATTAACTTTGTTGTAACAAAAAGATAATGATATATAAAAATTCAAGGTTACAAAATCCAAAGTTACAAAAAGATTATAATGCAGATGTTGCTCCTAGATTGGGACATTTATTCTTATTGTGTCCTGGTTGACGACATATACTACATAATCTTATCATTTTATCAGTCGTATCCATTTATGTTCTAATACGTGTGTTGTTTGGTCGTCTTTTTTTTTTCTTCGCATCTCATCGTTGTGTCAAACTATGTCACATTCATATGGAGGTCAATATTCCCCCATTGGTAACGTTGAGAAGCTTTTGTTATACACATTCATGACGATAATGGCCTTGTAAACATCAGATAGATGGTTGTAAACGTCCTGGCGAGTATGTGTGCATGTCGCAATGACATGGGAGCAAGGAATACGGAAGGCCTAGAACTTTCCACAATCACACCAACTTCTATTTAGTTTGACAACATAGGATAAATTTGGCCTCCCCTCATTGTGGTTCATTATTTCTTGTACACTGAAATTTTGCCTATGACGGTCAAAGACTGTAAACACGTGTGTGCTAGCTTTGATACGTTCCTCTTTTATCACTTTCATACAACATTCACTGAATATTTGACCTGACATTAACATTGGACTTCATCTTTCATCTCTGGTTATGAAGGTAGAAGTCAATCTAAAATAGGTTGTTCTGACCAAAGCGGATACTGGTAGGTTTTTAATGCCTTTGAATACGCCGTTCATGCGTTCCACAAGGTTTGTTGTCATGTGGCCACATCGACGACCTCTGTCAAATGCCCTTGTCCACTGCTCTACCGGTATGTTATCCACCCATCTTCCTGCATCTGCATTAGACAATCTAATTTCATCGTGATAATGTTGAAATGACGGCTGAGTTAGAGCATACCATGCATTCACCACTTTTTTGCGAAGGTTCTTATCTTTGATTGCACGCATGAAGTTTTGTGCGATATGTCTAATGCAATAGACATGGGTAGAAGGAGGATAATGTCATCTGTTATCATGGTTATTGTAAGCACTCTCAATGGAAGCATGTCTATCTTAAATCAAACAGAGATTGACTTGTGGAGCAACATGTGTTCTGAGATGTCGAAGGAAGAAACCCCAACCACCAGCGGTTTCACCTTCAACCAGAGCAAAGGCAATGGGAAAGACATTATTGTTGTCGTCTTGTGCAACAACCATAAGTAAAGTACCCTTGTATTTTCCATATAACCATGTTCCATCAATTTGAATAATAGGTTTGTAGAATGCAAAACCTTTGATGCATGATTCGAACGCCCAAAAGAGGCGGTGAAAGATTCTATTTCCAGCAACACAGGTTCCGTCTGGCGTAATTGCTGACAATGTCTCCATAATTGCAATTGTTCCTGGTACGTATGTTTTTAGGGCCCATAAAAACCGTGGAAATTCTTTGTATGAATCCTCCCAATTGTCAAATACCTGTTCAACAGCCATTTTCCTCGCAATCCACGCTTTCTTGTAAGATGGAGTATAATTATATCTTATGACGATATGAGATATTATTATACTCACCTTCACTGATGGGTCTTTGTTAACAAGCGGCAAAATGTCTTGACATATCAATGCAGCGCTTAATTTATGATGATCTTGTTCAATATTAGTTGCAATGCAACTGTAAGGTGGGTCTATAGAAGCTATCTCCCAAGAGTCACTTCTCTTTTTGTGAGACGCAGCCAACCGAAACTTGCAAAGTATGTTACGATATTCATTGACATACCTTCTCGAATCAGTGCGTTTCACGGTGAAATCAGTAGAGTTATTCATGTGAAATTTTTTGATAGCTCGCACACATTCTTCTTTAGTGCGGAACATGTCTCCCACTTTTAACTCACCCTATGATCGTGGATACAGGTTATAAAAAATATTGTTGGATGTTTCATCGTCATGCAGATCCATGTTTTTCATATGTTGAGGCGGATTATATACATGACTTGGAGGTAATGGCGCTGGATGATCGTCATATTCAATGTTATTGTTCAACATATGATCGACATGTGTCTCGGTCTCTTCTTCTTCTTCAACAACGACGTTGACTTCTGCTTCTGCTTCTACTTCTGCTTCTGCATCGGCTTCATCTGAGTTGTCTGAATCAAATTCCTCAGATTCAACTTGATTAGTTATCTGAGATTGCTGAGATGGTATACTTGGTTGAAGAGTAATATATAACTCAATATAGTTGCAACCAGAATATTCATGACTAACAAACATATATTCAACATCATCATCGTCCCGTACCTTTAGCGGGAAACATTTGCATTGACTATAAGATTTTGATACGTGATTTGTGACACAAGACCAGATCCTATGCAGGATTCAATTCGTTTTTTCAAATGCAAGAAATCTGAATTTCTCTTGATCGTAAGTCGGATACTATCAGTGTTTCGAAAACAAAATCTGTATAGATGAGACTCATATGTCTCACTGTTGCAGTAAGCATTAATAGTATATTTTGGTGCATATGACATTGGAATATTTCTTGTGCAAATGAAAAGTAATATTTTTTTGATGCATATGAATTTGTGTTGATTGTTGGATGTGGATAGTAAGACACTTATAGAGGTAAGTGATATGTCAAGCATGCAAGCTAGAGGTAAGTGATGTGTCAAACATGTAAGCTAGGGGTAAGTGATGTGTCAAATAATGAAGCTCTAGCGCTAGTCCAATTGGCACTAGCTTGTATTCCTTGTACATGGGCGTCAGTCCAATTTGCGCTACCATGTCTTCCATGTAGACCTCGTAACTAATCATGCAGAGCCATGCATGCGCCATGCTAGGTTAAGATGAAGCATGCATGCTGAAATTCTAGTATCAAATATGAGATGTCGAAGGTAATGTCACGACACTAATATCTGAACAATACAAACAGGATAAAAGATAAGGAACAGTAATGCAAGAGACACACGCAATTGTTAACCCAGTTCGGTGCTAACTCACCTACGTCTGGGGGCTACCAAGCCAGGAAGGAAATCCACTAAATAGAATCAATTCAAAGACTCTCAGTAAATAACTTCAAGTTACAGTCTTTTCACCTAATCTCTACCCATGTGACTTCTACCTAAGAACTCTTAGATATGAGATCCTACTCACTCCCCCTCAATCACAGCAGTGATATAAAACAAGAATTACAATGAAAAGAAGACACTCTTCAAAGACACATACTTGATCTTACTTAAAAGCTTCAATCAAGTAAACACACACTCATGCTTCAAAGCTTAGAGTGACAAATTACAACTCAAAAATCAGACCAATTCAATCATCTATGGATGAATTGAATGGCTTACAATTCACACAACCACACAAGACTAAAACCCTTATTCTCTCTCAATATTTCGTTCGTTATTTCTTGTGTATCAAATCAGGTTTTCCATGTCCTTTTTATAGAAGCATTTGGTTGGGCTTGGACATCATAAAACCCTAAAACTATTTTCCATTCATATCTTCTCATGACAGTTGATTAGATCTCTTTGGAAAATAAGTTAATCTCGTTATAATTACTGATTGATAGTGTGTTCAATCATCTCATCAATCAAACATAGATTTGCATTAAAAACGTAATCACATAATACATAACATTCAGACTGAATATTCTGTATACAGATGTCATGACATCGGGTCTGACATCTCAGTAAAATCCTGCATAATCACATTTTAAACATCCAACATCAAGACAACACATGTGACAACTTGTGAACACTCTAGGTTTTACCAAAATTGTTGTCAACACAAGAACCAACAAACTCCCCCTTTGGCAAATTTTGGCTAAAACATATATCAGTTCATTTATTCACAAGAGTAAAAATATACCAGTAGTTAAGCAGCAGCAGAAGCAATAACCACACAATTACTAGCTATAATAGCAACTAGTAATAAACACACATTAAACACATTTTAAGCACATATGTGTTTCTTCTCCCCCTAAGTTTGTTCAACACAGACATCTCCTTCAACAACACTTGTAACATTCAGAATCTCCCCATCTGACATCTCCTTCAACATCACCTGTTCAACACATAACATCATTCTATTCAACACAGTTGTCATCTTTTTAGCCTAGCTAGCTACTTCAGCACATATTAGCATCAGCTCTCCACATCAGTTCTCCACATATTAACTTCTCCCCCTTTTTAGTCAAAATAGACCAAAGTGACCAATTAGACAAAATAAATGTCAATCAGTCCAGCAGAGAATGTCACAAAGGATGTTATAACATATAAAATGTTAAAACAAAATGTCAGGTGGTACAGAACCATAATTATACACAGCTACATGAGCTGAGATAAACAGAAATCCAGAGAACTCACAAAGAGCCCAAAAATTACATCATGGCATCAAACAAGACTGCCAAAAAAAACTACAAACATTAAACAGCAAGCATCAAAGCATCCAAGCATCCAACCATCCAGAACACACATCATTATAACAGGGGGACCATCATCATCACAACTCAGTCTGAGGAGCTAGCATCTTCATCAGCTTCAGATCCAGAACTACCACTTAATTTGCCTTGAGATTCAGACCTCTCACTTGAGGTGTGGGCATCTGTTTCCTTGGCTTCACCAACATTATCCATATCTCCTTGCTCCAAGTTATTAATTAGAACCTCTAAAGCTTATTTCCTAGCCTTAGCCACCCTAATCCCAGTTTCCAATTCCTTACAAGTCTCTTTCAATTCAGCAATCAGGCCACCTTGAGAGGCTGGCTTCTTCATCGCAGATGTGATGACAATGTCATTAACATGACTACCTTCAAATAACTTGTAATGAACTGACAATGGAGATTTTCTCTTACTAGGGATATCACTTGTGCTCAAAATACCAGGTTGCTGGCTTAGAATTATCCCACAAATTATTGAGGGAAAGGCAACTGGCAGCTTCACTGCATTTGTGGAAGCATGTCTAATAATTTGTTCAAACATGAACCTTCCATAATCAAAATAAGCTTGGTTCCAATAGCATATATTATCCTTCCAAGAGCATTAGAGATTGTTGAGATGTGGTTTGTTGGTACCCAGTTGGCTGACCCTATCTTATGCAAGATAGCATATTTCACAGTTAATTTGCCAGCAGAGAGATGCTTTTTGCTTGGCCATTCCTTGACCTGACCAGCAGTGATTTTCCTACAGACTTCAATGTCTGTGGCCTCTAATTCAACAGCTCCTTCTGTTCCTCTTCCTAGGAACTTATTGATCATAGTTGGAGAGAACTTTACACATCTTCCTCTAACAAACACTTTGCAAAACTCTTTGTTGTTCTTGTCAGCAATATCCTCTGGGATGTTCACCACAAACTCCTTCACAAGACCTTCAAAACATTGGGGTAATCCACTAACTGTTTTCATTAAACCAATAGACTTGATCAACTCCATAACCTCCTTAACTTCCACAGCATCCTTTCATAGTTCCCTTTCCACAACAACTCTCCTCTGTATTACAAATTTCCACTTGGCTGCACCATCTTCCAGATGGAAGGAAATGTTATCCAAATGCACAGCAGCAACCTTGGCAGGGGATTTTCTAACAGTTTGCTTTTTGACAGGAGAGATGTCTGGGACATCGTCTTCAACATCATCCTCTGAATCAGAACTTTCTCTGACCTTTCTCTTCTTGACCTCCACTTTACTCCATGGCTTTGAAGGACCTACAGCAGCAGCCTTCTTACTAGTTCTGGTTGTCATCGTCTCAGCCACATACCTGCCTTTCCTGGTCTTCATTCTCTTTGCAACACTTGGCTTCAAGTGATGAAGAAAGGTGTCATCTTCCTCATCTGAGCTCTCTTTTTCCAAATCAATCACCTTCTCAGCAGAGTCATGCTTCTTAGACTGAGAAGCATCTACAGGTTTCTTACTAGGCAAGGTTTTTCCTAAAGAACACAGTCCTTCTGCAGCAATATCTTTCTCTGACCTTGATGAATCATCATCTTTATCATTTTTGAGGTTCCACCTCAGGTGAGGGGTCCCTTCTAGATAGAGGAGTCGAAACTCCCTTGACTGAGTGTCCTTCATTTAGGATCCTCGTGACCAGATTCCTAATGACACGATCAGTATAATGCATGTCATCCTTAGAGGGAGGGTTATCAGAACTGTTACCTTGAGTATTTCCTACAATGGAAGATGGACTAGGGGCGTCGCCTAGGATGACTGGAAGATGAATAACTTCCAAAATGTCTTCATCCAAAAAATCCATGGAGGGTGTTCTTGCTTTGTGAGTAGGTTTAGAACCAGAAGATGAAGGATGTTGTGGCATCTTGTTGAGCTTGTGAAAGAATTTTTGTTGCCCTAGCAGAGATGGTCGACACAGTTTGATGAAGATGGAAGTGGTTGTGCTGAGGTTGAGTGTGGAAATGGTATAGATGGTAGTTCCAATACTAGGTAATGATTTACCATAAATGGAGCACTTTCTTTTAAGTGGGCAGACAATATTTTTATTACCTTTTCCACTCCAAATTAATTGCTATAAATTATCATGGATACAAATCCCTAATTTCCCTCTTAAACATTCAAATTGATTAGCATCCAAAGCCTTTGTAAATATGTCAGCTAATTGCATTTCAGTAGTAACATGCTTCAGGGCTATGATTTTCTCTTCCACTAGTTCTCTAATAAAGTGATGGCGAATATCAATCTGCTTTGTCCTGCTGTGCTGAATAGGATTCTTAGAAATATTTATAGCACTCAGGTTGTCACAGTACAATGTCATGACATCTTGTGTGACATTGTATTCAGTCAACATTTGTTTCATCCAAACCAGTTGAGAACAACTACTCCCAGCTGCTAGATAGGGACACACAATTTTGTTTCTTGCTAAATCATGATATCAAGTTGTTCCCCAAGAAGAAACATCCTCCTGATGTGCTTTTCCTATCATCAGCACTTCCAGCCCAGTCAGCATCACAGTATCCAGTCAGCATAGATCCAGAACCATGAGTATATAACATCCCATAGTCACTAGTGCCATTGACATATTTCAGTATCCTCTTCTCTTGGTTTATGTGACTGACTTTTGGTTCAGCTTGATATCTAGCACAAACACCTACAGCAAAGGCAATGTCAGGTCTACTTGCTGTGAGATATAGCAGACTTCTTATCATGCTTCTGTATAGACTTTGATCTACACTAACACCATTTTCATCTTTGGAGACTTTCAATTGTGTAGGAGCAGGTGTCCTTTTATGACTTGCATTCTCCATGCCAAACTTCTTAACAATGTTCTTGGTATATTTGCTTTGAGATAGAAAGATAGAATCTTCCATCTGCTTGACTTGTAGCCCAAGGAAATAGGTCAGTTCTCCAACAAGGCTCATCTCAAATTCAGACTGCATTTATTTAACAAAATGTTTGACCATTTGATCTGACATTCCACCAAACACAATATCATCCACATACATTTGAGCCACCATGAGTTTTCCTCCTTCATTCTTAACAAATAGGGTCTTGTCAATACCTTCCTTCCTGTATCCATTGTTAGTGAGGAACATTGTGAGTCTCTCATACCAAGCCCTAGGAGCTTGTTTCAAACCATAGAGGGCTTTCTTCAATCTGTACACATGCTTTGGAAGATTTGGATTTGTGAATCCTTTAGGTTGTTCAACATATACTTCCTCATTTAAGTAGCCATTCAAGAAGGCACTTTTTACATCCATTTGGAACAGTTTGAACTTCAGAATACATGCCACTCCAAGCAATAGTCTAATGGACTCAAGGCGAGCTACAGGGGCAAATGTTTCATCAAACTCCACTCCTTCAACTTGAGTATATCCTTGTGCTAATCTTGCTTTGTTTTTAGTAACCACCCCTTGTTCATCAGATTTATTCTTATACACCCACTTTGTACCTATGACATTTATTCCTTCAGGTCTTGGAACCAGTTCCCATACTTCACTCCTCTTGAATTGACCTAACTCCTCCTGCATGGCATTGATCCAGAACTCATCAGTCAAGGCTTCCTTGACATTCCTAGGCTCAATCTTGGACACAAAGCAGCCATGTGATATCACTTCCCTTGATTTAGTTGTGACCCCTTTATTTGGATCTCCTATAATGAGATCTTTGGGATGATCCTTCTGAATTTTGATGGAGGGTCCCTTGTTGACTTTGTCATCTTCATGTTCAGCTTAAGAAAGTTCACTCTCATTATTTTTGTCTGAAAAATCAGCTGGGGGATCAGTTAGAGATGTCTCAACATCGTCTGTGACATCAGTCTGTTGATCATCAACCACAATATTGATAGATTCCATCATTACTTTTGTTCTGGAATTAAAGACTATATATGCTTTGCTGTTTGTTGAGTAGCCCAGAAATATTCCTTCATCACTTTTGGGATCCATCTTCCTTCTTTGTTCACGATCAATCAAAATATAACATTTACTACCAAACACATGGAAGTATTTGATTTTATGTCTTCTCCCTTTCCAGACTTCACATAGGGTAGTAGGAGTCCCTTTCTTCAAGGTTACTCTGTTGTGAACATAGCAGGCTGTGTTCATAGCTTCAGCCCAGAACTGGTAGGGCAACTTCTTAGCATGAATCATAGCTTTGGCTGATTCTTGAAGAGTTCTATTTTTCCTTTCAACCACACCATTTTGCTGGGGAGTAATGGGAGATGAGAACTCATGACTAATTCCTTCTGATGCACAGAATTCAGCAAATTTGTTGTTTTCAAATTTCTTCCCATGATCACTTCTGATTTTAATAACTTGGCTTTCCTTTTATCTTTGAAGTCTTAAACAAAGATCTTTGAAGATTTCAAAAACATCAGATTTCTCTCTTATAAAATTAACCCAGGTGTATCTGGAGAAGTCATCCACCACTACATACGCATACTTCTTCCCACCAAGGCTTTCCACCTGCATGGGACCCATCAAATCCATATGGAGAAGTTCCAACACTCTGAAAGTGGTGTCATGTCTGAGCTTCTCATGTGACATCTTTGTCTGTTTTCCAATCTGACATTCTCCACAAATTCTTCATTCATCAATCTTCAAGTTGGGAATTCCTCTAACAGCTTCAACAGATATAATCCTCTTCATTCCTTTCAGATGCAAATGGCCCAATCTTTGATGCCATATTTTCACTTCTTCTTCTTTGGCTAGAGTACACATTGAAGAATAACCAGTTTCTTGAAAACTCCACATATAGCAGTTGTCCTTAGACCTAACTCCTTTCATGATCACTTCATTTTCTTTATTAGTAATCAGACATTCATCTTTTGTGAAATTTACAGTTAAACCTTGGTCGCATAGTTGACTGATGCTTATTAGGTTTGCAGTCAGTCCCTTAACAAGTAGGACATTGTCAAGATTAGGAACTCCAAGGCAATTAAGCTTACCAACTCCCTTGATTTCACCCTTTGCTCCATCACCAAAGATTACATAGCTAGTGGCATGAGGATGAAGGCAAATTAGCCAGTTTTTGTTTCCAGTCATGTGTCTGGAACACCCACTGTCAAAATACCAGTCTTCTTTGGCTGAAACTCTGAAGGAAGTGTGAGCTATCAGGCTTGTAACACCAGTCCTAGGAACCCATTGTTTTCTGTTGACATGTATATGATGTTTAAGTCTAGGTTGATGATGAGAAGGACTAGGATAGCCATACAACTTATAGTAGAATGGTTTTATGTGGCCATATTTTCCACAGTAATGACATCTCCATCTTTGATGTTTCCCCTTCTGTTGTTTTCCTTTATGATGTTGTGACATATGATGCGACATCTCTGGTTTGCTACCAGTGTGACTGCACTTGGGTTTAGATTTGCTACCAGTGTGGCGGCACTCAGGTTTAGATTCATTGAACCCAATGCCAGACTTGTCTCCTGTCATTTGTCCAGTCTGGAGAATTTTCTCTAAGGTTTCAGATCCATTGTTTAGCATCCTGACATACTTTGTCATCTCATCTAGTTTGGAATTTAGAAACACTGATTCAGTTTTTAACTTAGAGATGGTTTCCAAGTGTTCTACCTTCTCATTCTCCAGTTGTGTTATCACCTTCTTCTGGCTTTCAACTTGTTGACACACTTCTGCACTTCTGTGACACAACTTTCTGTAGGTAGTGGCAGCTCTTCAAGGGTTACTTCATCATCACTTGAGTCTTCATCAGAACCCCATCTTCCAGTCAAGGCAGTCACAAGATTTGCAGACTCTTCTGTTTCACTTTCATCAGACTAAGTGGCAGCAAGACTCCTCTTTTGTTTCTTGAGGTAGGTTCCACATTCTGTTCTAATGTGTCCATACCCATCACATTCATGGCACTGAACTCCTTTTCCTTCTTTGGGCTTTTCATCTGATCTTGTTCTTCTTCCAGCATTGTTGGATTTACTGATGTCAGATGACATATTCTTGACATTAGCCTTAGACCTTACATCCATCTTTTTCAGAAGTCTGTTGAACTGTCTTCCCAACATTGCTACATCATTTGCCAGATCTTCATCAATATCTTGACCACTTTCCTCATCTTTCTCCTCAGTGTTTGACATGAAGGCTATGGTTTTGACTTTCTTTTCAGATCCATCACACATTCTCATCTCAAATGTTTGGAGGGATCCAATTAGATCATCAACTCTCATATTGGAAATGTCTTGAGACTCTTCTATGGCTGTCACTTTCATGGCAACTCTCTTAGGGAGTGACCTAAGTATTTTCCTCACTAATTTTTCATCTGACATCTTCTCACCCAAGGCTCCTGAGGCATTAGAAATTTCAAGGATATTCATATGAAATTCATGAATATTTTCATCTTCTTTCATCCTTAAGTTTTCAAACTTGGTAGTGAGCAGCTGCAGTCTAGACATCTTCACTCTAGAGGTGCCTTCATGAGTGGTTTTGAGAATGTCCCAAGCATCTTTAGCCACCTCACAGTTGTTTACCAATCTGAAGATATTCTTATCTACTCCGTTGAATATAGCATTCAATGATTTAGAGTTCCCAAGGGCTAGATCATCCTCCTCCTTGGTCCATTGTTCTTCAGTCTTCTTATCAGTTGTAGCTTCTCCATCCTTAGTAATAACTGGATGTTCCCAGCCTGTTAAAACAGCCTTCCAAGCCTTATTATCCAGAGATTTTAGGAAGGCTACTGTTCGAGGTTTCCAGTAGTCATAGTTGGATCCATCCATAATAGGTAGTTTGTGAACATATCCTCCATCTCTTTCCATAGTACCAGAAAGTATCGTCCCTAGATCTCACCCAGAACCAGAGCAGGATGTCTGCTCTGATACCAATTGAAATTCTGGTATCAGATATGAGATGTCGAAGGTAATGTCACGACACTAATATCTGAACAATACAAACAGGATAAAAGATAAAGAACAGTAATGCAAGAGACACACGCAATTGTTAACCCAGTTCGGTGCAAACTCACCTACGTCTGGGGGCTACCAAGCCAGGAAGGAAATCCACTAAATAGAATCAATTCAAAGACTCTCAGTAAACAACTTCAAGTTACAGTCTTTTCACCTAATATCTACCCATGTGACTTCTACCTAAGAACTCTTAGATATGAGATCCTACTCACTCCCCCTCAATCACAACAGTGATATAAAACAAGAATTACAATGAAAAGAAGACACTTTTCAAAGACACATATTTGATCTTACTTAAAAGCTTCAATCAAGTAAACACACACTCATGCTTCAAAGCTTAGAGTGACAAATTACAACTCAAAAATCAGACCAATTCAATCATCTATGGATGAATTGAATGGCTTACAATTCACACGACCACACAAGACTAAAACCCTTATTCTCTCTCAATATTTCGTTCGTTATTTCTTGTGTATCAAATCAGGTTTTCCATGTCCTTTTTATAGAAGCATTTGGCTTGGCTTGGACATCATAAAACCCTGAAACTATTTTCCATTCATATCTTCTCATGACAGTTGATTAGATCTCTTTGGAAAATAAGTTAATCTCGTTGTAATTACTAATTGATAGCGTGTTCAATCATCTCATCAATCAAACATAGATTTGCATTAAAAACGCAATCACATAATACATAACATTCAGACTGAATGTTCTGTATAGAGATGTCATGACATCGGGCCTGACATCTCAGTAAAATCCTGCATAATCACATTTTAAACATCCAGCAGGTACATGATATCTTATGTCAAGACAACACATGTGACAACTTGTAAACACTCTAGGTTTTACCAAAATTGTTGCCAACACAAGAACCAACACATGCAAGCCTAGGAGGCGCCACTTTGATTGACGCTAACATGTGAAAGGTCGCCTCCAACAACTCAAACATAACCCGACTACTCTGGCATGGGTCATGAACTCAGCTATGGCGGTACCCCTTCGATGCATACACAAGACTACGCTGACTTGTCTGACAAACTCAGGCAATCTCCTGCAGTTGGTGGTGATGTTCCTGGACCCTCGGATACTCAAACACCTGGGGTAAATTATCAACGTGGGTTAGGGTCACGAGTTCGGGTAGCTAGGGGATGTGGGACTGGAGGTCGGTTAGGTGATCTCGGTCATCGACATTAGTCTTTTTTGTGTAAACGGATATTAATATTAATATGAATTGGTCCGATTTCGAATTTATCTATCATGTACAATATTTTTCAAAAAAAATTATGAAACACACACATGTGCCAAACCAATTGACGTCTCCTTTAAAACTTAAGGCATTTGCGTCAATTGGATTGGCAACACAAGGTGGCCAAGCCAATCCAATTGGCGCCTCCTCTCTAAATTTAAGAGCATGCGTCAATTCATCTGGCGCATCCTCTTCTAAATATGGTAGATTGGAAAAATTTCGAAAACATGATTATTTTAGAAAAAAAAATTAAAAACCAGATTATTTTAGTAAAAAATTCCTAACATCTTCCATTCCATAATTAAAATTAAGTCTTCTTTGCATTCTGCCTCCGCTTCCGATCCTAGTTAAATTAAATTTTTCTTAAGCCGAAGCGGATTTTATTGTCATACCTAACCTATAATACAAGTAAAGACTAGAGACAAAGTTTATGCTATTTATGGCATAAAGGGTTTGATTACTTTCTTTTAAGTATTATTTGGGAAAAATATAGACAGACTCAAATAAAAATCATTATATTCTATTTCATAAACTTCATGTTTGTCTAAATAAGTTTTATTTATGCTTGCGAGCAACCAAATGGTCTGGATTGTTCAACAGAATGGGAACTTTCACATTAAAAACTATTCATATATATTGTGTTACTTAATTCTTAAACGGTTAAAATAGACTGGTCTATAGGGCAGGTCCCACCGCCTAAAAAATTATATGATTTAACTTTAAAATTGAAATCCATATTCTTCTTACTTTTTTAAATCAATCCTAAAATACTTCTTATCTATTAAGACAAATCCGTATGAGCAGCATAATTATAATTTTTTTTAAAAAAATATTGATATTTATATTGTCTTACTCTAAAATAACACATTAATTTTTCTCATCTCATTAAATTTCATCTCTATTTTATTCCATCTTTCTCTTTTAAATCTTATATATTAATATAATCAATATTATTTTCTCATATTTTATTATTTCTTTTATGTTAAATATTCGAGTATTATTAATTTAGATATTTGTTACATTTAAAAATACATTATAGTATTTATAAAAGATAATATGATACTTAAAAATGTATTATATTTAAAATAATATAACTTAATTTTATTTATAATAAATTTTATTTTTATTTATTAAAAAAATTCGTTTAGAGTCGGATAGTTCATCTAAGGTCGCTCGGATAATAACTTTAGAGCCCATATTAGGACTGTTTTGGTCAACTCTAAAAAACTCAAGGCCTGGCCCGGTCCATTTAGGACCGGATAGCCATGACGGAGGTACCTTATTCATAGGGTGGGTCTATGTCCCCATTATAATTATTATTATTTAATATTTATTATTATAACTAATATGTTTATAAATTAAATCAAATAAATAATTTTAATAAAATAATAAGTAATCAATTTTTCTTTTTCATTTCTATTAATTATTTTTGACTTTTTTCAAGAACAACCGCTCACTCTTCCTTTCTACAAAGTGCATCTTTGATTCTGATTTCTTCATTGTGGATACTCTAAAAGATTTTTTTGTTACCTTATTGAACTTGAGATTATACTTGTTATGTATCTATTTTAACCATTTTTTAATATGATTTTAATTGTGTTATTTCTTTTTCATTTTTAGTAATAAATAATGGGATTTTTAAAAAAAAATAAAAATAAATAGAGGAATCATAGACTCTTAATCTTCAAAACACTTGATGAATATGGAAGTTTTAAATTGGGATTGTTCATGAAAAAAAAAAGATTTTGAGTTTCGAAATGAAAAAATTTCATAATGATTCTGATTCCAGTTTAAAGCAAAAAAATACTAATATATTTTTCAAGTGATTGAGATAAATTAAAATATACTATTATTTATAAAAGGATCGTTGACCCCGTTACTAAAAATTTCTGGCACCGTCCCTACGGATAGCCATTTTGACATAATAATAATAATAATAATAATAATAATAATAATAATAATAATAATAATAATAATAATAATAATAATAATAATAATAATAATAATAATAATAATAATAGAGGAAATTTAGAAGAAAAAAGTATATAAATTCATATATGGTAGATGTCTATATATGTCAGTCATGAAAAACTATATAAATACTTGGGATATTGTTTTTACTTATGTTTTACTTTTCATGATTTTTGAGTTACACTTTCTAGGGCAGAAAATCCACTTCAAGCATTTATTGCCAACTTACAACATTCAACAAAAGATTGCTAGTCTTCAAGATTGTAAGATATATGGTACTGGCTCATGGCAAATTGCCAATGCAGGTTGCTTCACGCCCTATGCGGTTCCATGTCCTTTCTTAAAAGCAAGTCACTGGTTTATTTGTTGTTAGTAGTCAATAGTCATAGCCATTAATAAACATTATGTCGTCCTCTGTAATATGCATCAATCCTCGATCTTTTTTGCTGCTCGCTTGGTTTTTGTCAGGTTGGCCTCGCTGTTAGTTCAGAAAGATAACAGATTTTAGCTAGCAAATTGACAAATGGTGGCATTATCAGCATGAAATAGCCAACACAATTACATTGTTACTTACCTTTCTCAATACAAATGACATGTATAAATATGCCGCTTCCCATTCATCAGCTGATAGTGTACCTGATATAAATATATGTCTATTAACCAGAAGAAGAAAACTTCAAGACATTTTTTCAGTATAAATTTTCCTTTTAACAGTACAGTTCTTTCGTAAATTTAAATTTAAGAACATATATCATGAATATTGAAACTTGGACACTATTATTATTATGAAACAGAAATAAGCAAAGTGAATTAAAACAGATATTAAACAAAAGCAGACAATGACATGTCAATGACAGTTTTTCCTCTTGTGAAATTTAATGGAAACTGAAATAGCACAGTCATGAAGGGTTACCCTGATCTTGGTTGCCATCCCCCAACGCACCAAGTCTTCGCATGAGCTCCACAAATTCCGGTCGTTTCATATACTCATGAACAAATTCATGCGAGTTCTTTGCAAAAACAAGCTCAAAATCATACTGCAAATTATAATCATACTCCAATGTGAATGAAATCTACAAATTTTAATTTTAGTGGTTGATGGTGGAGGGGGATAGGAGGTGGGTGGGAATACAAAAATTTAATAGTTTTGCAGGTAGTAATACACACCTCTTCAGCTAATGACTTGAATACGTCAAAGGGGACAATCCATTCAGGACAATCAACAGCATCCTGCAACAAAAGGCAATGTTTTAAATAGGGGTGGTATGGAGAAATCTATTTGGAAACAATTAGAACTCGATAAATTGTCCACCAAGCTTGTTTTCTTAATTAAATAAATAAACATAAATTTGAGATTGAAGTGATTATTTTCTAGTCATGTTCAAGCATTTAAGACTTGAAATTTAATTTTTACATTTTGAAAGAAAACATATGCTCTCTCCCCCAGAAACAAAAAAGACTCGATGATCCATTTTGTCTTTGTAGTTACAGCTTCAGTGTCACAACAAAGTTAAAATGTATTTTAGTTTAGGGGAAAAACTCTAAAACTTTTGTTTTAATTACAAGTATCTTTTGCAAACTGCGGTTAGTGGTCATTATAGCTATACATTAATGAGGAATTATTAATGTATTTTTTACATGTATTTTTATCTGTTTCTTTTATTAAGTTGTATTAACATATTAAGTTGTGTCATTTCTTTAATTTTGAATATTTTTCATATCATTGTGGCATCGTATCCCTGATACATAATTTGGGCTTCATTGTAGTCTACCCATAAATTGATGATAATGATTGACTAGTCATTGTTTTTTATTTATAATATGGAAATACATAAAACTCTGAGACTTGAGAGTAATAAATTAATTTTGAAATTTCTTTTTTATAGTGGCAAATAAAATTGAATTTTTTTATGAACTGAATTATGAAAATGAATGGTCTAAAATAATAAACGAATTTGTTCAGCTAGACTCAATTAAATAAATGAGTCCAGGTTAAACTTTGCTCTTTTTAACAAGCTAAATTCGAGCTTTTAAAAAATGAGCTCAAATTTGTACTTAGACCCATTTAAATGAATGACTTGGTTAAAATTATGCAAGAATTAAAGAGTTATGAACAAGTAACAAATGCGCTTCTGAATGATAACTTAATCTGTAAGTATTCTCTGTGGTCATTAGTTTGACATACAATCTCACAATCAGCCTGTGTTAGAATAATGAGAAAAGTAAAAAAGAAATGATACCTCCAAATGGAACGTGTACTTGGTTCCAAAGGGGCTGGAAGATTTAAATTTCTGAATCACAGGAGAATTTTGGTTAGATGTAGAATCACTCCCACGATTATACAGGTTCCGCACATTATAAAAGAAAATGATGAAGCAGGAGGATCAGGAGAACAAAATTACCTTATCAGAAAATTCTTCGTCAAAACGGATCCAGTAGACACTGTTGCCAAAAGTCAACCCTTCAGCTGCATATTCACATTAGATCTGTTTTAGAAGAAAAAAAACAATCACAATGTCTTATCTAACTAAATAAGATCAGCTACATAGATCAATGGATGTCATATAATTTCATCAACGACTAAGTTTATTTTGAAAGAATAGTAATTAGAATTAAGTGCATCAAAAACCTTCTCTAAGCTTCTTGATAATCACATTGGCATCTGGCATAGTTCCAATGAAAATGCCTCCAGGACGAAGTAAAGCTGACACATTAGCCAATGCTCGCCGAGCACGTGCCTCTGTAGACCAGGAGTAATGCAATGCAAACTGCAGCATTTAAAATGTTTATCAGATTAGGAATAAACACGTTCAAGATGCAAACAAGTTTGTAACTGGTATGTAATGAGCTAAAAGAGTGTAAACAGTAAGGCAATATTGCAAAAAACACTTAAGAATGTACATCGGTTTCAGCATAAATACAATGATCTATATTAACACAAGAGTGCATCATTTACCTGGCAACTGCAGATATCAAAAGGAGCATCATCTGCAAGAACTTTGTCTAAGCGAACCTGAAATTGCAAATGACATGAACAACGAACCCTACTTTTAACATCTTAACGAATACAGAAATTATTATTGAAGCTGAAGATCACCTTCTCTACATGACTTAATATCGTTTAAATTTTCTGGTTTTGAAGTTTCTATGCCAAGAGATATGGAAGTATAGTATGCTAACAACACTTGTGATGACAGAAGAAAAACAGAAACAGAAAAAAGAAAAAAAAAATCGAGAATGAGACATTATGTGTCAATCTTCTGCTTCAATTTTTCCCCAATCCCATTCATTTTGGTTAGAATGATTTGAGGAAAATGAATTTAAAGAAAGAGAAAAGGTTGTGAATCTAATATTCCCCGTCTATTTTCTCAATATCTTCCAATTTTCATACCCTTCTCAATTTGTTCCCAAACAAACCATCAACATCCTTACCAAAAAACAGAGATGAAACGTAAATTTCAAAACATTAAGTGACAAATATATAGCAGAGATATCTTTTTCCATCAAATATTAATCACCTCGTAACAATCTCCACACATGAGGCGAGCAGGAAACGAAAACTTTTTACGTCGTTGATGATGGTCAGCATCACCATTGTAACGGGTACGGCAATCTTTGATCTGCACAGATGGTTGAACTCAGACTAAAAATATATGGCAATTACAAATAGTTTGGAAAAGTAAGGTATACAATGCTTCGCTAAACTTAGGAATATAAAATTATAATGGAAATTTACTGCCACTAGTTAAGACATAAAAAATATCTATCAGTGTATATTACATTTGAAATAAATATTATATAGCAAAGTTTACGAAGAACAAATTAATGACTTGTTATTGTTATGTGAAGAAATTGAAATTAACATTAGATGAAATCAGCAGCAAGATTTTGTAAATGACATTTTGCAAAATATAAGGCTAAGTTTAAAGTATATCCTTAATTTGTTGTGTAGAAATGACTTGAATGGTTTTGTTGAACGTTTTTTTTCAATCGAATGTAGTATGATTTGATGGTAATGATTGTATAAACAACCGGATAGAGAAAACCAGCGCAGAAAATTTTAACACTTACTGAACCGTCCGCAATGTCAATACCAACATAATATCCAATTTTGGCCTTGTCCCATTTGATAAGATCACCACCCTGGTGAAACAAAAATATGAAAGCAGAGATAAGAAACTAAGAATGAGTTGCAGTTTATAAACAACAGCTGAAAACCATCAACACCTTGCCACAGGCAAGGTCAAGTACTGCATCTCCTCGGCGAGCGTAAAGCTGAATTAAGACACTCTTAATCTGTTAAATAACAAAATTAAAAAAAAAACGTTAATAAAAACCATCTAATAATACAGTGACGACAAAAACATATACTACTGAAAATACACACATACCCAATTATTAAGTTTCTTCAAATGAATTATTGGGCTAGCTTCTCGTTCTTCCAGGGTCTGGTTTGATCTTGCACTGTAATGATCAGCTACTTTCTGAGCAAAATTCTTTGTGGTTTCATCCTCCAGGAAATTCGCATCACCTAAACACAATAACTCAAATTAAAATGAGCACGTGAACCACAACCCGCATCAGCTTTCATCATGAAGAAACAACAATAACATCCACAACCAAGTCTTATAGGTAGAGTCGACTACATAGATCAACCTTCGCCATAATATTCTATCCAGAACCATGCTTCTAATCTATCCAAATCGATAATCTCGAGATCTTTCTTAATAACTTCTCTTATAGTTTTTTTAGGTCTTCCTCTTCCTCTAATTGTTTGACTTCTCTCCATCTGATATACTCTCCTTATGCAACGTGGAGGTAGAGGCCCCTGGTCATGAACTTCTTTTCCCAAAGAAGAAAAAATGACGGTATCCGGGGAATAACCATTGGCTAACTCTATGCTTGCAGCCGCGGTAAGACAGAGGATGCAAGCGTTATCCGGAATGATTGGGCGTAAAGCGTCTGTATATGGCTTTTTAAGTTCGCTGTCAAATCCCAGGGCTCAACCTTGGACACATGGTGAAAACTACTAAGCTAGAGTACGGTAGGGGTAGAGGGAATTTCCGGTGGAGCAATGAAATGTGTAGAGATCGGAAGGAACACTAACGGTGCACTCTGCTGGGCCGACACTGACACTGAGAGACGAAAGCTAGGGGAGCGAATGGGATTAGAGACCCCAATAGTCCTAGAATGTACCGGTCTTCTTTCTACATGCCCAAATCATCTAAGTCTATTTTCCACCATTTTTTCTATTATAGGTGCTACTCCAACCGTCTCTAATATTGTCATTTATAATCTTATCCTGATTAGTTTCACCATGAAACCAGGAAAGAAAAACACACATACTAACAACTGTGGTAATTGTTAACCATCATTCAGCTTTAAAGATGTAGAATTGATTTACTTCAAGTTCTTTCTAGGCTTTCAAATAGCAATCACATTAGTGAACCTTTATTTAAAACCCTGTTCTTTCCTTTAAAACTAAATCATACAAACACTTCATATGCGGAAACCAGTAGCATAAAAAAATGAGGTGAAGTTTGATTTTCATAACAAGTACTTCTTCTTTATCAAATATACTAGCAAAATTGATTATTATTTATTACACAGTCAAGCCTTAACCTATTATTACAAAACAAAAGCTCAAATTAATTAATACCAGACCAATGCTAAAAAAACTGAAATTAGGGAAACCTAGATCGAGATAACACGAAATCAGCGTTCAAAACGTGAAATCAGAGCATGAGAAAGTTAGTACCTTGAGAGTTATGTCTAGATTTAGATTGAGGTGGACCGAATGAAGATGAAGGAGATTCTCGGTAGCCTCGTTTCATTGGGAGAGATGAAGAATCAAAGTATATGAAGATTGGGTGCTGATTGTAGTAGTATGAATCAAATAAATTAAATATGAAGAAACTTTAGAACACTTCGATAAAGGGAAAGGGTTCAACGGAAGAGATTGAGGGTGAAAACTTGTATTTATTTATTTATTTGTTTATCTTTTTTCTCATTAACTAGTATTTTATTTATTTTTTATTTCACTAACTATCTCACTAGCATTTTTTTATATATATATTTATTATTTATTCTACTAACTATCTCACTAACTAGCATTTTATATACTTATTTATGTATTCAATTATTATTTATTTATTATTTATTTCACTAATCATCTTACTAACTAGCATTTTTTATATTTATTTATTATTTATTCTACTAACTATCTCATTAACTAGCATTTTTTTATTTTTTTATTATTTATTCTACTAATTATCTCATTAACTAACCTTTTTACTATTTATTTATTATTTATTCTAATATAGTCTTTCTAATTAATAAAATATTTTTAAAAATTAAAACTTTCTTCTATTTACTTTTTTTTGTTATATTTATCTATTATTAATTAAGAAAACATCTTATTCATATATCTTGTTAAGATATTCAAATAATAGTTGATGTTGATTTTTTTCGAATAAATTTTTTAAATTTGATTTTAAGTGTTTTACTTTCAACAATTTTTCTATCTTACTAACAATGTATTTTGAGAAAATTCTAGATACATTGAATTTATATTTTAGTGGATTAGTATCATACTAATGAAATTCAAATGATTGATATTATTAGGAAAATATATTCGATGAAAATGCTCTGGTGATTTTTGTTGATGTTGACCTAACGGTTAGTTTCTCATTCTCTCTTTTCCACCTTGTTCAAGAAACTTCATGGATGTTCATCTGATTCTCCCTGAAACCCCTTTTTCCCTCATTCCCGGTGTTCAGATTCAAAAACCAATTCAAAAAAACGGAAAATTGTTCGCCTCAGTGGTCTCAAACAATGTTTGTGACATTCCATTAAACAAACTTTTGGTTCCATGTCTGAAAGGAGATAGGTTCGTCATTACTATTCCAGAAGAAGAATATAAATTTGGTGTAGAAGCTTACAGACACCATCTTCACGGAAGAGTTGTTTGGTCAAAAGAAGTTTCCCCTATAACTTTATGGTTAACTTGAAACTTTGCTTATGGAACTTTGGTCTTTTATAGGACAATAATGGGGAGTCACTTCTTTAGGAAAAGGTTCCTCAATTTTTCTTTCTCTTCTTTGGAAGATATTCATCGGGTCGGTTCTGTAACCGCTTGGACTATAAACTAGGGAGTTCTCAAACTTTTTCCTTGGACCAAAGATTTAGTGACTTCAACCTTAAAGAGGATCTCAACACTAGTTTGGATTAGAATGCATGGTCTCTTACAAGAATAATGGAGACCGCGAATAATCATTATATAGCTAGTAGTTTGAGAACTGGCATTTGTATTGATTATGCCTCAAACAAATCTTCTTTTGAAAGACCATTTAGTCATTTTGCTCGGGTTCTAGTTGATCTTGACCTAACAAAAGTGCTTAGTTACAAAATCCTTGTGGAGAGGGTTGGTTTTGCTCTTTTTTTGGGGGATATCGAATATGAAAAAGTCTCTGAGTTATGTACTCATTGCTCTTGTATTGGACATTCCAACATAAGCTACAAATAAACTGATCTTCAAAATCGAAAAATAAATTAAACTAAACACAAACATGCTAGGCATGATAAATATGTTCCTGTTGGGAAGAAAATTTTGATTTAGGTTGATGTTACATTAGAAAATATAAACAACAATGTCATGGATATTGGTAAATAAAAAGGAAGAATGGTTGATCCTAACTTAATGGTTTAACCTAACTTGGTAGGAACAAATGGTGAAAAAGAAAACACAAACAATGTTGATGAAAATAACACTACTAATATTATTTAGATTGTTGAAACTAATGGAAGCTCTGAAAATGAATTTATGGATGCAACACAAATGAATAAGTGGTTCCTGAAACCCAAGCTGTTGTGGAATATGAGAAAGACAAAGTTAAGGATTTTCTAGAAAAATCTTGGGCCAATATGGATGACTTAGCTGATGGAGAGGATCTATAAGAAGATATCAATCCTGAAAAGGAATTTCAACTTGTTATTTCAAAAAGAAGAAACAAAAAATCAAGGCCTAGTCAAAGGAAAATTTCCTATGAAGATCCTATATTGAAGCATTAGAGAAGTGGCTAAGAGCCTTTCAAGGCTTTCCATTCAGAGACTGATAACCCAAAACAATCCTGATTTGGTTTTATAGCAGAACCATGGATGAATTTTCTTAACATTCCTAAAAATTGGATTTTTCAAAATCAACATTATCAAGAAAATCAATTTTAGAATATCGGTATGTTAGATCATAATTTTGACGCCCACTAAAGAATTACCAAAATGGAAATCCTATGTAGAGATGTTTCGACAGGAGGAGATGTTCGACCAGGTAGAGGTGTTTTGATTGGATAAGGGTAATAAGAGTTAGCGTGCAGTTGAAACTTCAGAAATATTTCATAAAATGGTTGAAGACGGTTTTCGATTGGAGATTCAAAATTCAAATAAAGGAGGGAACGTTGCTCTTATCTGAAACTGTTAAAGGTACACGTGGAGCACAATGGATAGTTACATCCATGCAAGGGGCCATGTGTCTCGACATGATTGAAGTGAAGGAGAAGGGAGATCCAAAACGCAACGGAATTCAAAATTTCTCCTTTAATGATCCTTATGAATGGGCATGATCAGTGATAGAATCGTTACCTTTTGTGGCGATTGTAACCTTTGATGCAGATCTACGGAGCGATCACGAACGTTGAACGATGACAACGCCTCTACTCAGTCCACACGAACGGATTCCTTCAATCTCAGTGCTAGTTGCTACGAATGAAGGCTTTAAGTGTGAGAGAGAGAGAGAGAGAAACGAAATTGCAACTGCACAAATGCTTCTACACAAGGGTTCTATTTATAGAACCACTTGTGTGGGCTGCAAGCTAAAAAGTCCACTCAAGTATATGTGGCCCATATCTTATAATATTCCAAAATCACTTAAGCGCGTGGTAGCTTACCATATTTCGTATTCTACTTAAGTACACCGTACCTTATGATGTTCTACAATTCACTTAAGGGCACCGTACATTACGGTATTCCTTAGT
Organism: Lathyrus oleraceus; assembly: GCF_024323335.1. NCBI lineage: Eukaryota > Viridiplantae > Streptophyta > Magnoliopsida > Fabales > Fabaceae > Lathyrus > Lathyrus oleraceus. The sequence continues at coordinate 427,421,804 of NC_066585.1, read as the reverse complement.
TACTCTATCTCTCATAAATCCGTCCTTTTGTGTGTGACCCTGTAGGTTTTCGCGGCATTGGCAATTATATTAAATCACGTATTTAACATAATAAACAGTGAGCGGTATCTAGCAACACATCACTGGTACCCAAGACACAAAAATGTCATGTGATATGACAAATCCTTTTGTGATAATACTTATATGTACAATTACCCTTTTCCCTTATGTCTATATTGAACACAAGGCATAGACCGTGTCATCCTTGTCCAGTTCAATATTGGGCCCATAGACATTTATCCTATTATGCAGGATGGGCAAATTTCATCTAGGTCACTCATGTCCCTTAGCACGCTTCGTGGAGTACCCATCAATTGTCTTTATGGTCATTCAGTTACGGACAATGTTTGATCAGCAATAAGGCACTCGACTCTACATCTAGGGTCCATAGTAGTTTCAGGTCGAAGGGTGGTATACAGCATTATCACCATGATAATAACTTATGACACTTTGCATAACATTCTATATAGTATTCTCATAGCGGGTCAATCCAGTATAAATATTACTCTTAATATTCATACCTATGTTTAAGACTTGATAACTCCTTATCCATGATCCATGAGATGTGATCATCAGTCTATATACATAATAGTCTTAATGCTTTAATGTTATCCCACTTCACAATAAAGATCGACTATGTATACTTTAAGAATAATGTCCTTATGTTTAATGTGATCTCATGATTAAGTCACACTTGATACATTAAACGGACTATCTATTCTAGGGACTTTATTAGACAAACATAATAAAGAAAAATCCTTTTATTATTAATAAATAATTCGATACAAGTACCAAAAGTATTGGCCTTTAGGGCTTACACCAACAATCTCTCACTAGCACTAGAGCCAATCAGGCATACCCCTAATGCCCATAGATCTAGTATGGCCATCATGCTTCTGCTGCGCAAGAGGCTTTGTCAGTGGGTCAGCAATATTGTCAAGTGTAGGTACTCTGCATATTTTCACGTCTCCTCTATCTATTATCTCTCGAATGAGGTGATAACGCCTAAGTACGTGTTTGGATCGTTGGTAAGATCTAGGCTCCTTAGCTTGTGCGATGGCACCATTGTTATCACAATAGAGACCAATGGGATCCACAATGCTAGGAACTATGCCAAGTTCATTGATGAACTTTTTTATCCAAACAACTTCCTTTGTTGCACTTGAGGCAGCAATATACTCGGCCTCGGTTGTAGAATCAGCAATTGTGTCTTGCTTTGAACTTTTCCAGCTCACAGCGCCACCGTTTAAGCAAAACACATAACCAAATTGCGATCTAAAGTCATCCTTATTTGTCTGGAAACTAGCATCGGTGTATCCAATTACAGCCAGCTCTTCCTGACCTCCATATATCAAGAATGAGTCTTTAGTCCTTCTCAAATACTTAAGGATGTTCTTGACAGCTACCCAATGAGCATCACCAGGATCAGATTGGTACCTACTCGTTGCACTTAAAGCATACGAGACATCTGGTCGAGTACATAACATGGCATACATGATAGATCCTATTGCAGATGCATATGGAATCTTATTCATGTGATCCCTTTCTTCCTTAGTTGAAGGGGATTGTGTTTTTGATAGACGCAGGCCATGTTGCATAGGTATGAATCCTTTCTTGGAATCACGCATATTAAAGCGTCTCAGCACTTTATCTATGTACGTACTCTGACTTAGGCCAAGCAGTTTTTGTGATCTATCTCTATAGATTCTAAATCCTAATATATAGGTTGCTTCACCTAGGTCCTTCATAGAAAAGCATTTCCCCAACCAAGACTTTACTTGTTGTAGGGTAGGGACATCGTTTCCAATGAGTAATATGTCATCTACATATAATACCAGGAAAACGATCATGCTCCCACTAACCTTCTTGTAGACACAAGGCTCATCTTCGTTCTTGATGAATCCAAATTGTTTTATTGTTTCATCAAAATAAAGGTTCCAGTTTCTGGAAGCTTGCTTCAATCCATAGATTGATCTTTGTAACTTACATATCTTTGGGGCTTCTTCTGGTATGTCAAATCCTTCAGGTTGTGTCATGTACACATCCTCAAGAAGATTCCCATTAAGGAAAGCAGTTTTGACATCCATCTGCCATATTTCATAATCATGATATGCAGCGATAGCAAGTAAAATCCGAACAGATTTAAGCATTGCAACTGGTGAAAAGGTTTCATCATAGTCAACCCCATGAATTTGTTTATATCCTTTTGCAACCAGTCTTGCCTTATAGGTATGTACCTTACCATCCATGTCATTCTTCTTTTTGAAGACCCACTTGCATCCTATAGGGTTAACTCCTACAGGAGGCCCTACCAAGGTCCAAACTTGGTTTGTGTACATGGAATCCATTTCAGATTTCATGGCTTCTAGCCACTTCTCAGACTCGAGACCAGTTATGGCCTCTTGGTAGGTCACAGGCTCATCTTAATCCATGAGTAATACATCAACTTGATCAGTTATTAGATATTCATATCTCTCAGGTTGGTGATGTATCCTGTTTGACCTACGCTGGTCTTGTTCTACTTAAGCAGGTTGCTCTTCCAGAACTACTTGTGTTTCCTGCTCTAATTCCCCCATAGGTGTATCGATGCTTTGTGATTCTTGAATTTCTTCAAGCTCTACTTTCCTCCCATTGATTCCTTTGGAAATAAAATCCTTTTCTAGGAAAACTCCAGTTCGAGCGACAAACACTTTGCCCTCGGAAGGATTGTAGAAGTAATACCCTATTGTTTCTTTAGGATACCCCACAAATAAGCATTTGTCAGATTTGAGCTCAAGCTTAATTAAAATTTGTCGTTTCACATAAACTTCGCAACCCCAGATCTTCATGTAAGACATATGTGGTTTCTTACCACTCCATACCTCATATGGTGTCTTCTCAACCTTTTTAGATGGAACACGGTTAAGTGTGTAAGCTGTTGTCAATAAAGCATGTCCTCAAAAGGAGTTTGGAAGATCGGCGTGACTCATCATGGATCGGACCATGTCTAACAGGGTTCGATTTCTTCTCTCAGATACACCATTCCATTGGGGTGTTCCAGGAGGAGTAAGTTGGGATAGGGTCCCACACTCTTTCAGATGGTCATCAACCTCTAGGCTTAAATACTCACCACCTCAATCTGATCGAAGAGTTTTAATATTCTTACCTAGTTGGTTTTGTACTTCATTCTTGAATTCCTTGAACTTTTCAAAGGACTCTGATTTGTGTTTCATTAAATACACATAACCATATCTACTGAAATCACCAGTAAATGTGATGAAGTACTGAAAACCTCCTCTGGCCGGTATGTTCAGTGGTCCACATACATCAGTATGTATGAGGGCCAAAAGATCATTAGCTCTTTCACCTTTTCCTGTGAATGGAGACTTTGTCATCTTTCCAATTAAACAAGATCTGCATGTCTCATATGATTCATAATCAAAAGAGTCCAAGAGTCCATGTTTATGGAGTTTGGAAATGCGTTTCTCATTTATGTGGCCTAACCGACAATGCCAAAGGTAAGTTGGATTTAACTCATTAGGTTTCATCCTTTTAGTATTAATGTTATAAATAGGCATTTCAAGATCAAGGACATATAGTCCATTGTTCATTTGCGCAGTAGCATAGAATATATCATTCAAATAAATTGAGCAACAATTGTTCTTTATTATAAATGAAAAACTAAACTTGTCCAAACAAGAAACAAAAATAATATTCCTGCTAATTGCAGGTACATAATAACAATTCTCTAACTGAATTATTAAACCACTAGGTAAAGTCAATACCTAAGTTCATACGGCTAAAGCAACAACCTTTGCTCCATTGCCAACTCGTAGGTCAACTTCACCTTTTGCCAAATCTCTACTCCTTTTTAGCCCCTGCACATTGGTACAAATGTGAGAACCGCATCCAGTATCTAATACCCATGATGCAGAAGTAGATAAATTAATTTCAATAACAAAAATACCTGAAGTTGAAGTCTCTACTCCATTCTTCTTATCTTCCAGGTACTTTGGGCAGTTTCTCTTCCAGTGTCCGGTCTTACCGCAATGGAAGCAGGTGCCTTCCTTTTCTATGCCTCCACTAGGCTTCAAAGCAGCAACAGTGGGTTTGGGTTTGGCAACTTCCTTGCCTTTCCCTTTATCACCCTGCTTGGTGGGTCTTTTGTTCTGTCTCTTTCCATTTCCGATCATCAGAATGGACTTCCCTTTTGACTTCAGATTCTGCTCAGCAGTTCTTAACATGGCTAGCAGTTCAGGAAGAGATTTGTCCATATCATTCATATTGAAATTTAGGACAAATTAACTAAATCTATCTTGCAACGATTGCAAGATTAAATCAGTCGCAAGTTCCTTTCCGAGGGGAAAACCCAACCTCTCAAGGTTCTCCACATACCCAATCATCTTTAGCACATAGGGACCTACAGGGGCTCCCTCAGCTAACTTGCCTTGAAAAAGGGCTTTTGAAACTTCAGACCTTTCATGCCTTGCTTGCTCTTGATAGAGCATCTTCAGGTGTTCGATCATATCGAACGCTGCCATGTTCTCATGTTGCTTTTGCAACTCTGAGTTCATGGTAGCTAGCATGAGACAAGCAGTTTCATCGACATCATCGACATGCTTCTTATAAGCATCTCTTTCTGCCTTAGGTGCAGAACTAGGAGGTTCCTCTTTAGGAACAGGTTTCTCCAAGACATACAGCTTTCTATCATGTTTGAGGACAATCCTCAGATTTCGGTGCCAATCCAGAAAATTTGTCCCAGACAATTTTTCCTTGTCAAGGATTGATCGCAAAATGATGTTAGAGGTGTTTGTTGTCATGGTAATCTACATGAAAATAATGAAAATACAAGTATCAATAACATATTTAATTAGGTCTTTAATTAAATATGCTCCCACTATTTTACTCAAAACAAATGACCCTCACCATTTGATTCGGAAAATCCCGTTGGAAGATTTTCTAGTGGGTCGAGATCCACATTTCACTTTGTTTTAAGTCTGCGTAGGCGGATTACACAAAACTAGGTTATTTAGGTAGGAACTCCTTCCAATTGTATCTAATACAACTCTCGAATATTTTAATTGGGTGAATAACTCCTTATTCCAATCCATCACATGGATCATTTCCAACTCTTACTTCTAAACATATATAATCTTATTATAATTTGTTTAGTTAAGTTTGACCCATTGTTTTAGCAATTGGATTTTACAATTATCCCATCGCACCTTACTAATATAGAACATGCACCCCGCGTAGGCGAAATCTACATTATCTGATACTAGTCTCGATGAGTGCTAAAACTTGGAAAGCATAAACTTAATATTTAATTTGAGGGAATTTGCAATTATTCTGATCTTACCGGCTTATTTATCATATAAACCTCCTCTCACATGCATCAACATACATTCATGTGCATCAACATACATAATGAAACAGTTATGGCCCATAGTGCAATTGTTCTCCCAAGCCAATGAGAGAACCTAAGCTAACCTAATAACGATTTAAGCTTCTCCAAGCAAGATCTTCAAGGTTGTCCTCCTTTGATATTGAATTCTTCTCTTTCTTCATAACATTACATTATATAAAAGAAACTCGTTTTACATACGAGGGAGTGAGATGAGAAAAGAAGTTACATTAAGATATTAAAAGAGAGGCACGACACGCAGGTCATATTTTAAAAACCTAAAACAAAATAAAGGAAAATTATGGCCATAACCGATCACCACAAGACTATAATAATAAACACATTATTATTATTAATTTTAATTCTTTTAATTAATTAAAACCAAATTAAATTTCGGCGCCCAATCACAATACGCAGAGTTAGCCGGGGGTCCGCTGTCCGGTCAGCGGGAACGAGGCTTCTGCTGCCCGGTCAGCGTCCCGCGCCGAAAATTTTAATGAACAATTCCTTTGAAATCGTCGTCGTTTTTCGCATCAACACTTGATACTTTAAGGCACAACTCTTGCGCAGTCAGAACCCTAATCGCATAACTCTTTGACAACACAACTCTTGTGTCGTCATTAACCCTAATGCACCAATTTCATACCATTAAACACACCTAGATTGTTGATTCAGTATGATTGATCAACACGTCATTGCTTCACCATACTAATGTCGGATCAATAAGCAAACGACCATTGATCGCTCATAGGAAAACAACCATTAAGTGTTTGAATGAACGAAACAAAAACAATATATCATATATTCCGTATTTTGCATCAGAATTACTTATATCATATATATAACTTGATCGATCTCAATTGCATAACCTATGGACGATCGATGTATCGCCGCTTCACCATACTAATGTCGGATTCCGAAGCATATTCAACATCAAACATCCAAATCGTACACACATGATGCCAAATTTAATTACTCATTTATTCTTTGATTCATTCGGTCTTTTAATCGTATTAATACAGAAAATACAGAAAATAAACAACTATCAGATGCATGGTTTCATAAGTGGATCTGATACCACTGAAGGAGAAGGGCGATCCAAAACGCAGCAGAATTTAAAATTTCTCCTTTAATGATCCTTACGAATGGGTATGATCAGTGATAGAATCGTTACCTCTTGTGGCAATCGTAACCTTTGATGCAGATCTACGGAGCGATCACGAACGTTGAACGATGACAACGCCTCAACTCAGTCCACAAGAACGGATTCCTTCAATCTCAGTGCTAGCTGCTACGAATGAAGGCTTTGAGTGTGAGAGAGAAACGAAATTGCAACTGCACAAATGCTTATACACAAGGGTTCTATTTATAAAACCCATTGTGTGGGCTGAAAGCTAAAAAGCCCACTCAAATGTATGTGGCCCATATCTTATAATATGCCAAAATCACTTAAGCGCGTGGTACCTTACCATATTTCGTATTCTACTAAGTACATCGTACCTTACGATGTTCTACAATTTACTTAAGGGCACCGTACATTAAGGTATTCCTTAGTTACTCTATCTCTCATCAATCCGTCCTTTTGTGTGTGACCCTGTAGGTTTTTGCGGCATTGGCAATTATATTAAATCACGTATTTAACATAATAAACAGTGAGCGGTATCTAGCAACACATCACTGGTACCCAAGACACAAAAATGTCATGTGATATGACACATCCTTTTGTGATTTTACTTATATGTACAATTACCCTTTTTCCCTTATGTCTATATTGAACACAAGGCATAGACCGTGTCATCCTTGTCCAGTTCAATATTGGGCCCATAGACATTTATCTTGTTACGCAGGATGGACAAATTCCATCTAGGTCACTCATGTCCCTTAGCATGCTTCTGGAGTACCCATCAACTGTCTTTATGGTCATCCAGTTACGGACAATGTTTGATCAACAATAAGGCACTCGACTCTACATCTAGGATCCATAGTGGTTTCAGATCGAAGGGTGGTGGTATACACCATTATCACCATGAGAATAACTTATGACACTTTGCATAATATTCTATATAGTATTCTCATAGCGGGTCAATCCAGTATAAATATTACTCTTAATATTCATATATATGTTTAAGACTTGATAACTTCTTATTCATGATCCATGAGATGTGATCATCAGTCTATATACATAATAGTCTTAATGCTTTAATGTTATCCCACTTCACAATAAAGCTCGACTATGGATACTTTAAGAATAGTGTTCTTATGTTTAATGTGATATCATGATTAAGTCACACTTGATACATTAAACAGACTATCTATTCCAGGAACTTTATTAGACAAACATAATAAAGAAAAAGCCTTTTATTATTAATAAATAATTCTATACAAGTATCAAAAGTATTGGCCTCTAGGGCTTACACCAACATGAAGGGTCGTCAAAAACGGTTATTTCGATTCAGTATAAATAAAGGGTGTACAAAGTGTGTACAGAGTCTGTAAATTTACCAAGTACTCATGTGAAGAGGAACCGTAAATCAAAGAATGTACATTTATTTACACCATTGTTAGTTATTTTAAAGAAATACAAATTCATCTTTATTTTTCTTCTAGAAATACATTTCTTTACTTCTTTATTCCAAACACTCTCCTTTTACTTCGTTATTTCACAATCTTGATATTTCTTTACTTTAAACACTTACTTTTTCCATTTGGTTATCATCATAGTCTTTTACAAATTCTCCCTTTAATTCATATTAGCCCTTTACTGCAGAGTTTTAATCACTAGTCCCACGAATACTGTCGAAGTGTTCACGATTACTAAAATTCAGTTTAAAAACAATTAACACATGTCCTAGGATCAATCTGATCGATCCTGCGAGGAACCAAATTTAGATATTTGGAAGATTAGCGGTTGTTTACTAATTTTCAAGGTAAACAAATTGGCACGCCCAGTGGGACAGTGCTAGTGTTTGGGAATTGTTTTTAGTTTTGGTTGTTAAGTCATTTTGTTTTTTGGGAAAGGGTTTGTTGTATGTTATTAAGGAGTGGTAAAGTAGCCATAAACAACGAACAACGACCAAGGAGAAATTTGTTTTGTTTGTTAAGTCATTTTGTTTTGGGGAAAGGATTCGTTGTATGTTATTAAGGAGTGGTAAAGTAGCCATAAACAAAGAACAACGGCCAAGGAGAGAATCCCATACGAGGATGGAAAATGTAAATGTGCCAGATAACCAAAACTCTCAAAATCCATCAACCAGTAACATAACGCCCCATTCCTCTTCAATAGGGGCAAACACGACCACAGTGCACGGGTCTGAAATAGTTCCACCTATGGTGAGTTCGATGCCTACGCATTCGTTCTCCCATACTGAATTGGTTTTAACTTATATCGGGCCTAGGGGACCTCCTCATACTCCCCCACCAATTAGAGATATTCCAAACAAGCCTTTGGTACCCCCTGGTTTCTAATACCATTTGGTAGTCGAGAACAACCATACGGAATGCCAACTTCAGTGATGGCTAGTTTACACAATGTTAGTTCTACTTTCTCAGAACCAGTGGTTAACATAAACTCTCCAGTACAAGGGTCTGAGGTAAACATGGGTCGAACTAACCAATCTTCAGGTTTGAGACACCAGACACAACTACCTAGTCTTACCAATAACTATGCAGCAGCGTGGAGACAACAGATGGACGAAAGTAACCATGAGATGGTCCAAATGTTGACCCAAACCTTGACCACCGTATTAAATCCTCTGATTCAAAATATGGCTCATTCGAATCAACAGATGACAACGCAGGTGGCGTGAATGTCTGAATTCCTGGGTGTACCACAGCCCCAACGACACCCTCTTAGGGATTGGGCAAGAGAAAACCAGGAGGTCGCCTTTGAAGAAGACCTTACTATCAACCAGATCCCACAAAATCAACTGCAACCAGAGATACGGAATTAGGGGAGAGGAGTAGTACCCCATAGGATTGAACCACAAATACCCATGGAACCAAGAGTAGTAATGGTAAATAGAAATCAAAACGCCAATGATATCATACGGCAAGTTCGACATGATGATTTGGCAGTAGATAATAATCTAGCCGCCATGGTCGAGAGGATTATGGTTCGAAATGGGGTTAATTTTGGCCTTCGAAGGCCAAATTATACGTCGCCTCTGTCAGAGTATATCTTACAGGCAGAAGCACCCCCTAGAACCAAAATCCCCAAATTCACTAAGTCTTATGGGGACACCATTGAATCCACTATAAAGCACATGGCTAGATATTTAATTGATGCAGGAGATATGGCAAACAATGAGAGCCTTAGGATAATTTTTTTTCCAAGTTCTCTCACAAATAATGTCTTCACATAGTTCACCACCTTTCCCCAAAGTTCGATCCACACTTGGAACCAACTAGAGAGAATGTTCCATAAGCAGTTTTACATGAGACAAACGAAGATAAGTCTGAACCAATTAATGAAGTGAACCAATTGATGACTATCTGAATAGGTTTGATTACTCAAAGCTAGATGTTTTACACAATTGCCAGAGCATGAACTGGTCAAAATGTCCACTGGAGGCCTTGACTATTCGATTAGATAGAAATTAGATACCCAATATCTGAGAGATATGGCCCAACTAGATGATAGGGTCCGACAGTTAGAACGTTTGAAAGAAGAAAAGGTTAGGGAAAATAAAGGTAAAAGGGTAGCCTATGTCGATTTCAGACTTCGACGATAACGAGATCGGTCTTACTGAATTGAAGCAAGGGCCACCGTACGCGTGTAAAGTTTTGGCCCCTTCGAATGGAAAAAACCCTGTCGAACCAGAAAAGAATGAAAAAATTCCCGAGAAAAGTTATACTTTCGACGTTACAAAGTGTGACAAAATTTTCGACTTGTTAGTTAAGGATGGTCAAATGATAGTACCCCCGGGGTGCTAAAGACCTCCTTTAGAACAAATAAAGAAAAGAGGGTTTTGCAAATACCATGGTTTTTGGGGTCATAAAACGTCTAAATGTTTTCTTTTTAGGGATCTTGTGCAGAATGCCATCCAAGAAGGGAGACTCAAATTTGGAGACAAAACACAAAGCCAGATGAAGATCGACTCTGATCCTCTACAAGTAGCTGATGCCCATTATACAGAGCCAGAGGAAGTGAACCTAGTTGAAGTCACTGATGATTTTGACATGATTGAAGTCACTAAAGACTTTGTCAATGAACCTATTATGGCTAAGGTTACTGAATACCTCGAGCAGGAATCTCTTAATGATTTCGTTCAAAAAGCTGTGGGAGATACCACTAACAAAAAAGTTGATGTCTCTAACGCTAAGGACGCTGAAGGTTCCAAGCTGATGATAATCACCAAGGAAACCGCTGATGGTTTCGTACAGATAGACAAGGCCACCGAGGGCCTTCAATTACAATTCTAAAAGTTAGACATCACTAAAGATGTCAACATGGAGGTTAATATGGCTGAGATATCCAAAGACACCTCCATGGAAGTTGACGAGACATGAAGAATATAATAAAATCGCCTTCCATAAAGAGGACGAAGCGCTGTCTGACTTCCTCCAAAGGTGCCAGAAGAAGAAATCTGAAGTCATGTTGTGCCCTCGGTGCAGTGTTGTGTTCGATAAGAAGGTGGCTCAAAGATATATACTGGTAGGCGTTGATTATTTCACGAAATGGATCAAAGTTATACCCTTACCAAGTGTGAATCAGGAGAATGTGATCGCGTTTATCCAGAAGCATATTATTTATAGATTTGGAATCCTAGAGACTGTCACAACAGATCAAGGGTCAGTATTCACTGGTCGAAAAATGCAAGAATTTGCTAAAGAAATGAGTTTCAAACTATTAACTTCGACGCCTTATTATGCTCAGGCTAATAGACAAGTCAAAATTGCTAATAAACTGATCATTAGCTTGATTAAAAAGAATGTGGGGAAGAAGCCTAGAAATTGACACAAACCTGTATATCAGATTTTGTGGGCATGTCGTACCTCCCCCAAAGAAGCCACTAAGTCGATCCCTTTTCGGCTAACTTTTGGCCATGATGTTGTTTTACCAGTAGAGATTCACCTACAATCTATAAGGATTCAAATGCATAATTAAATTCCAACAGAGTCATATTGGAGTATGATGCTGGATGAATTAATTGATTTAACTGAAGAAAGGTTAAACGCTCTGGAGTTATTAAAACGGCGGAAGAAGAGAGTAGAGAACTCTTATAACAAGAAGGTGAAAGTCAAAAGTTTTTCGCCTGAAGACTTGGTTTGGAAAGTGATCCTTCCATTGGATCGAAAGGATAGGACCTTGGGGAAATGGTCTCCAAAGTGGGAAGGCCCTTTTCATATTTTGCAAGTATTTTTTAAAGGTGCCTATGAAATTGAAGAGCTTAATGAAGACAAGAGGATTTTAAGAGTAAATGGGAAATATTAAAAAAAATATATACCAGTACTCCAAGAGATGAAAATAAGAGGTGAATAGTTGTATATAAGTTAATCAAAGCCAATATGGTCAAAATGCCAAAATGGTTACATTAGATTCGAAGGCCCAAAGGGCTAATATTCATTACAATTAGAATTTCTCATTACATTAAAAATAGACAAAATGGAAAGGAAAAAAATTAGAAAGGAAGGTTGGCCTTGATCTGAAGGTACTTGGCTTTAAGAAGCTTCAGACGTTTCTCACATAAAGACCTCTTCGATCGGAGAAGTTTGAGGTCAGACTCAAGTTTTCGAGCCTGTTCGATGAACTCCATTCCGAATTCTAGATCTTTAGCCATTAAGGCATCGTCAAACTCTAAGAGTTGGCTTTTGCTTCTTTCTGCATCAGAAAGCTTTGCTTGAAGTTCTTCTGTTTGCTTCCTCCAAGAAGAAATATCACGATCATGACCTTCGATCTTTTCTTTGTTCTTTTGTTTAGTCGGCTCCAATTCCATCGCCTTGTTGGTGGACTCGATGGCAGCATCCCAGGCAGCTGCCTCAAAACAAGACTTCTTCTTGATTTCCCCTGTAAGTTGAGGTAACAACTTATAATCTGTGACAACTTGGTCGATCATAGTACCTATCTCTAATATAACATTGGCAACTTCAGGGGAAGTTTCCAGCAGGTCGACCTGATTCAGAAGAGCCTTTAAGGTTAAAAGGGCAAAAGGATCAGCCAATAACAGTAGGAACAAGTCACTTTTGAAGATCTTGTCTTTAATCTTAGAAAGCACTTCATCTACAGGAGTGCTTAAAGGTTGATCTTTAGACACCGAAGCAGTGCTAAGGCTTTTTTCAGAGGAACTTTCCCTACAGCTTAACATAGCCTTCAAATACTCAAGGGGTTAGCTTCATTTCGAATAGCCAGTCTTTATGCAGAAAGGTCCCCAGTACTACTTATCGAAACTCCGCTCGTCGGAATAACTACCATAGTTGGAGTGACAAGAGTTTGGTTATGTGCTTGCCTTTCTCCTGTATCAGCCTACCTCCCTTCAAAGCCTTCGTCATCACCAGGGACTGGGATTTGGTTGTCGTCATTCTCTTCCTCCATAACCGTATCCTCGATGTTTCCACCTTTCCCCTGGGGATTGATTGTTCCTTCGACGTTGTATAAATCATCTTCTAGATTGTCTCCATCTTCAACTAATGCATCCACCACCATGGGTTCTGGGTTCCCTTCAGCCTCACCTTTTTCGATTAAAGCAGTTTCATGATCGGAGTCGCTAGTGTGAGAGTGTTGAGTAGTAGTCTTCGGCGGTGAAGTATAAAGGCCACCAGAAGGAGGTTGGTTAATCTCACTCATGGAGCCCTTTTTGAATGATGCTTGATAAGTGGGTTTGTCAGCACTGTTTAAGACATTCGTTATAGAAGTTGGCGCGAAGGAAGTTATAGTTTTGGTTCGAACGGTGGTACTTGCGCCACCCTAAAATCAACACAATCGAAACCATGAATGGTGAAAGACGGTAAATAAACTATGTAAGGTAAAGTGAAGTTTCTTTTACCTTGTCACCTTCGACCCCAGGGATGGAGTTGTCACTCACACTTTGGGCCGCTGCTGTAAGACCCCAATTTTGACCCTAAGATCCCTCATGGCATCATAACATTGCATTTGCATCTTGCCTCAAGGATCATAGCATCTTGGCCCCTTACCTTTGGGTGTGATCTCTTGAGAGTTTGGTTTGAGATCACCAAGCATGCTTGAATTGTATATTATTGATTTTCTCATTTTATTCACTAAACAAAAGCACCAAAAATATGTCACTAACATCTCTTGTTTGTAGCTTGAGCAGTCACAAGGTCCAAAGCTTCTAGGAGATCCTATGTGCATTAATAGGGCCTATTGAATATGAAAGCAAGCATGGAAATGGTTCCCAAAGTTCTCATCCATCAAATATTCATCCCAAGTATTTCAATTCATCATTTTTATCAAAGCAAATCAAAGGGTTTGAGGCTTGTTTCCCAAGGAAACCCTAATTCATCATTTCATCAACTGTGCCTTGCTCATGAAGCAACCTCAACCCAAGATCAAATAAAATCAAGGGAAGTTCTTTAATTCATAATTTCATGCATATTTGAGCTTATTTGAGTGTACTCAATCATCAATTCATCAAGATATGAGGTGTGGACTTGAGAAGTTGATCAGTCAATTCATCTGACTATTTTGAACTACACTGAGACCTAACTTTTTATGTGTTTGTCAAATGGATATGACCCCAAGAGAAAAATGTTCTTAAGGACCATATGAACAACTTTCATGTCCATCAAAAATTTATTTGAAGCTTGGAAGGTCATCATCCATTCCAAGACATTATAGGTCATTTTGACTGAAACCCTAATTTTAGGTCAACTTCCCAATGACATAACTCCTTCATTTTTCATGATTTTGAGGTGAGATCAATTGAGTTGGAAAGCTTAAGACGTCTACTTAAAATGTTATGTTGACCAAAATTTCAAAATCTCAAAAGAAATACATGTGATAATGCAAAACATTATAGGTCACTTTGGACCAAAGGCATTGAAATGTGAAAAAGTCCAACTTCAAGTGCCCATAACTTCTTCATCAAAAATCCAAATGATGCAAAATTGAAGTCCAAATTTATTTCCTTGAAAAGATCTACAACTTTTATGTTGAAGATTTTGTCATTTGGAGCTTGAATCATTGAAACAGAAGGGCTTGAACTTTGGCCATTTTTGAAAATCTCACATGTACATGTTTTGCACCCTACACTTCATGACCACTTTTCATCAATTTCCAAGGCTCAAATGGAGTTTTGATCAACATAACAAATGATCCTCATGCAAAAATATTTCCAACCATTACTCATGAGGTGGTGTTTCAAGTTTGGAAGAGCCATTTTCGAAGACATGAACATTATGGTACAATTTTGGAAATCCATAGAATTTGCATTGCATGATGTGTTTATGCACAATTTGCATGTCCAGTTTGCTTCTATCATTGTTCAGCTACCAAATCCAAGTGGAATTGGTCCCTCCATGCGCCTGTACAGGCCCATGCATGGAGGCCCTTTCCATTCATGCAAGGTTGTGATCATGCATTTCAGCATTGCCTTGCCTATAAATACAACGCCATTGCTCTTCATTTCACTAACCTGAAGGCGCCCTAAATGTTGTGCAATTGAATCCTCACCCTCACACCAAAGGAACTCTCTCATTTTTCTCTCAATTTTCAAATCTGAATTTTGATTTCCTCAATTGATTTTCAGATCTTAAAGTTCCTAAACCTCTTCACCTTGATTCATAGAGTGTACTGCAAGCATTAACACCAAGGAATTGTGACTCTAAGCTCTGCAAATTAGAGGTTTACCTCAGCTTTTATTTTCTTCGAATCAGCTTATATTGTGGTTATTTCTTGTTGTTGTTGTGTGATCTGAAGTCCTCTGCATAGAGGCAATTGTTTTGAGCTTCGAATTTTTGAAATCTAGCAAGTTCAGTTGAACACCATTAAAATTCCATCTATGATTTCTCTTAATGTAGAAACCTATTGTGGATTTGGTTGGTATTGTTGGTGTAAGCCCTAGAGGACAATACTTTTGGTACTTGTATCGAATAATAAAAGGCGTTTCTTTATTACGTTTGTTTAATAAAGTCCCTAGAATAGCTAGTCCGTTTAATGTATTAAGTGTGACTTAATCATGAGAACACATTAAACATAAGGACACTATTCTTAAAGTATCCGTAGTCGAGCTTTAGTGTGAAGTGGGATAACATTAAAGCATTAAGACTATTATGTTTGTAGACTGATGATCACATCTCATGGATCATGGATAAAGAGTTATCAAGTCTTAAACATAGGTATGAATATTAGGAGTAATATTTATACCGGATTGACCCGCTATGAGAATACTATATAGAAAGTTATGCAAAGTGTCATAAGTTATTCTCATGGTGATAATAGTGTATTCCACTCTTCAACCTTAAACCACTATGGATCCTAGATGTAGAGTCGAGTGCTTTATTGCTGATCCAACGTTGTCCGTAACTGGATAACCATAAAGACAGTTGATGGGTACTCCACGAAGCATGCTGAAGGACATGAGTGATCTAGATGGAATTTGCCCATCCTGCATAACAGGATAAATGTCTACGGGCCCAATATTGAACTGGACAAGGATGACACGGTCTATGCCTTGTGTTCAATATAGACATAAGGGCAAAAGGGTAATTATACACATAACTATTATCACATAAGGTTTTGTCAGATCACATGACATTTTCGTGTCTTGGGTAGCAGTGATGTGTTGCTAGATACCGCTCACTGTTTATTATGTTAAATGCGTGATTTAATATAATTGCCAACGTCACGAAAACCTACAGGGTCACACACAAAGGACGAATTGATGAGAGATAGAGTAACTAAGGAATACCATAAGGTACGGTGCCCTTAAGTGAATTATAGAACATCGTAAGGTACGATGTACTTTAGTAGAATACGAAATATGGTAAGATACCATGGGCTTAAGTGATTTTGGGCATATTATAAGATATGGGCCAAAATACACTTAAGTGGGCTTTTTAGCTTGAAGCCCACACAAGTGGTTCTATAAATAGAACCCTTGTGCAGAAGCATTAATGGCGGTTGCATTATTTTCGTTTTCTCTCTCTCTCTCTCTCTCTCTCTCTCTCTCTCTCTCTCTCTCTCTCTCTCTCTCTCTCTCTCTCTCTCTCTCTCTCTCTCTCTCTCTCTCTCTCACTCACTCAAAGCCTTCATTCGTATCAGCTAGCACTGAGATTGAAGAAATCCATTCGTGTGGACTGAGTAGAGACGTTGTCATCGTTCAACGTTCGTGATCGCTCTGTGGATCTGCATCAAAGGTTTTGATTGTCGCAAGAGATTTGCACCAAAGGTTTCAATCGTCACAAGAGGTAAATATTCTATCACTGATCATGACCATTCGTAAGGATCTCTAAGGAGAAAATTTTAATTTCCGCTGCGTTTTTGACCGCAATTCTCCTTCAGTGGTATCAGAGCCACTTACGAAACCATGAATCGGATAGCTGTTTAATTTCTGTATTAATATGATTAAAAGACATAATGAATCAATTAACGGGTAATTAAGTTTGGCATCATGAGTGTACGAGTTGGATGATTGATGTTGACTATGCTTCGGTACCGACATTAGTATGGTGAAGCAGCGATACATCGATCGTCCATAGGTTACGCAATCGAGACCAATCAACTTATATATGATATAAGTAATCCTAATGCAAAGTACGATATATATGATATAATGTTTCTGTTTCGTTCATTCAAACACTAAATGGTTGTTTTCCTTTGAGCGATCAATGGTCATTTGCTTCGGAACCCGACATTAGTATGATGAAGCAATGACCTGTTGATCAATCATACTGAATCAACAATCGAGGTGTGTTTGACGGTCTGAAATTGGCGCATTAGGGTTGGTGACGGCGCAAGGGTTGTGCCGTCAAAGATTTGTGAATTTAGGGCTTTTTGGAACACGTTTGTTGATTGTTTCAAAGTTCTGGTTTTTGGTCGCGTGACGTTCGTCACGAGCTTGTGACGATCGTAACAAACTGGACGTGACGGTCGTCACATGCCTTGTGACGGTCGTCACACTCACAGATCCAAAATTCTAGGCATTTCTGTTTCTGGCCGCGTGACGGTCGTAACATGCCTGTGACGGTCGTAACATGCTTGTGACTGTTGTAACATGCCTGTGACGGTCGTCACACTCACGGGCAGCGGAAACTCCGGCTAACTCTGCGTAGTGTGATCGGTCGCCGAAATTTAATTTGGTTTTAATTAATTAAAGGAATTAAAAATTAATAATAATAATAATAATGTGTTTGTTATTATTGCCTTGTTGTGATCAGTTATGACCTTAGTATTCCTTCATTTTGTTTTGGGTTTTTAAATACGACCTGCGTGTCGTGCCTCTCATTTTAATCTCTTAATGTAACTTCTTTTCTCATCTCAATCCCTCGTATGTAAAACGAGTTTCTTCTGTAATGTAATGTTATGAAGAAAGAAAAGAAGACAATGTTATGAAAGAGAAGAATTCAATATCAAAGGAGGACAACCTTGAAGATCTTGCTTGGAGAAGCTTAGATCGTTATTAGGTTAACTTAGGTTCTCTCATTGGCTTGGGAGAACAATTGCGCTAGGGGCCATAACTGTTTCATTATGTATGTTGATGCATGTGAATGTATGTTGATGCATGTGAATGTATGCTGATGTATGTTGTTACATGTGAGAGACGATTTATATGATAAATAAGCCGGTGAAATCATAACGATTGCAATTCCCTCAAATTAAATATTAAGTTTATGCTTTCCAAGTTTTAACACTCATCAAGACTAATATCGGATAATGTAGGTTTCGCCTACGCGAGGTGCATGATCTATATATTAGTAAGGTGCGATGGGATAATTGTAATATCCAACTGTTAAAACAATGGGTCAAACTTAACTAAACAAATTATGAGAATATTATATATGTTTGCTTTCCAAGTTTTAGCACTCATCAAGACTGGTATCGAATAATGTAGGTTTCGCCTACGCGAGGTGCATGTTTTGTATTAGTTAAGGTGCGATGGGATAATTGTAATATCCAACTGCTAAAACGATGAGTCAAACTTAATTATAATTTTATTATATATGTTTAGAAGCAAGAGTTGGGAATGATCCATATGATGGATTGGAATAAGGAGTTATTCACCCAACTGAAATTTTCGAGAGTTGTATGAGATACAATTGGAAGGAGTTCCTACCTAAATAACCTAGTTTTGTGTAATCCGCCTACGCGGACTTAGAACGAAGTGAAACATGGATCTCGGCCCACTAGAAAATCTTCCAACGGGATTTTCCGAATCAAATGATGAGGGTCATTTGTTTTGAGTAAAATAGTGGGAGCATATTTAATTGAAGGCCTAATTAAATATGTCAATGATACTTATATTTTCATTAATCCTTGTGTAGATTACCATGACAACAAACACCTCTAACAACATCTTGCGATCAATCCTTGATAAGGAAAAATTGTCTGGGATAAATTTTCTGGATTGGCACCGAAACCTGAGGATTGTCCTCAAACATGATAAAAAGTTGTATGTCTTGGAGAAACCTGTTCCTGAAGAGGAACCTCCTAGTTCTGCACCTAAGGCAGAAAGAGATGCTTATAAGAAGCATGTCGATGATGCCAATGAAACTGCTTGTCTCATGCTAGCTACCATGAACTCAGAATTGCAAAAGCAACATGAGAACATGGCAGCGTTCGATATGATCGAACACTTGAAGATGCTCTATCAAGAGTAAGCAAGGCATGAGAGGTTTGAAGTTTCAAAAGCCCTTTTTCAAAGCAAGTTAGCTGAGCGAGCCCCTGTAGGTCCCCATGTACTCAAGATGATTGGGTATGTGGAAAACCTTGAGAGATTGGGTTTTCCCCTCGAAAAGGAACTTGCGACTGATTTGATCTTGCAATCATTGCCAGATAGTTTCAGTCAATTTGTCCTAAATTTCAATATGATTGATATGGACAAATCTCTTCCTGAACTGCTCGCCATGTTAAGAACTGCCGAGCAGAATCTGAAGTCAAAGGGGAAGTCCATTCTGATGATCAGAAATGGAAAGAGACAGAACAAAAGGCCCACTAAGCAGGGTGATAAAGGGAAGGGCAAGGAAGTTGCCAAACCCAAACCCACTGTTGCTTCTTTGAAGCCTAGTGGAGGCATAGCAAAAGAAGGCACCTGCTTCCATTGCGGTAAGACCGGACACTGGAAGAGGAACTGCCCAAAGTACCTGGAAGATAAGAAGAATGGAGTAGAGACTTCAACTTCAGGTATTTTTGTTATTAACTTATCTACTTCTGCATCATGGGTATTAGATACTGGATGCGGTTCTCACATTTGTACAAATGTGCAGGGGCTGAAAAGGAGTGGAGATTTGGCAAAAGGTGAAGTTGACCTACGAGTTGGCAATGGAGCAAAGGTTGCTACTTTAGCCGTAGGATCTTATGTATTGACTTTACCTAGTGGTTTTATAATTCAGTTAGAGAACTGTTATTATGTACCTGCAATTAGCAGGAATATTATTTCCATTTCTTGTTTGGACAAGTTTGGTTTTTCATTTATAATAAAGAACAATTGTTGCTCAGTTTATTTGAATGATATATTCTATTCTACTGCACAAATGAGCAATGGATTATATGTCCTTGATCTCGAAATGCCTATTAATAACATTAATACTAAAAGGGTGAAACCTAACGAGTTAAAACCAACTAGGTAAGAATATTAAAACTCTTCGATCAGATCGAGATGATGAGTATTTAGGCCTAGAGTTTGATGACCATCTGAAAGAGTGTGGGATCCTATCCCAGCTTACTCCTCCTGGAACACCCCAATGGAATGGTGTATCTGAGAGAAGAAATCGAACCCTGTTATACATGGTCCGATCCATGATGAGTCACGCCGATCTTCCAAACTCCTTTTGCGGACATGCACTATTGACAACAGCTTACACACTTAATCGTGTTCCATCCAAAAGGTTAATAAGACACCATATGAGATATGGAGTGGTAAGAGACCACATATGTCTTACATGAAGATTTGGGGTTGCGAAGTTTATGTGAAATGGCAAGTTTCAACTAAGCTTGAGCCCAAATCTGACAAATGCTTATTTGTGGGGTATCCTAAAGAAACAAGAGGGTATTACTTCTACAATCCTTCTGAGGGCAAAGTGTTTGTCGCTCGAACTGGAGTTTTCCTAGAAAAGGATTTTATTTCCAAAGGAACCAGTGGGAGGAAAGTAGAGCTTGAAGAAATTCAAGAATCACAAAGCATTGATACACCTATGGAGGAATTAGAGCAGGAAACACAAGTAGTTGTGTAAGAGCAACCTACTCAAGTAGAACAAGACCAGCGTAGGTCAGGCAGGATACGTCACCTACCTGAGATATATGGATATCTGATCAAGGTGATGTATTACTCATGGAATCTTCGTTTTGATGAAACAATAAAACAATATGGATTCATCAAGAACGAAGATGAGCCTTGTGTCTACAAGAAGGTTAGTGGGAGCATGATCGTATTCCTGGTATTATATGTAGATGACATATTACTCATTGGAAACGATATCCCTACCCTGCAACAAGTAAAGTCTTGGGTGGGGAAATGCTTTTCTATGAAGGACCTAGGTGAAGCAGCCTATATATTAGGAATCATAATCTATAGAGATAGATCATAAAAGGCTTGGCCTAAGTCAGAGTACATAGACAAAGTGTTGAGACGCTTTAATATGAATGATTCCAATGGTTATGTGTTTTGCTTAAATGGTGGCGCTGTGATCTTGAAAAGTTCAAAGCAAGATACAGTTGTTGATTCTACAACCGAGGCCGAGTGTATTGCTGCCTCAAGTGCGGCAAAGGAAGCTGTTTGGATAAAAAAGTTCATTAGTGAACTTGGCATAGTCCCTAGCATTGTGGATCCCATTGGTCTCTATTATGATAACAATGGTGCTATCGCACAAGCCAAGGAGCCTAGATCTCACCAACGATCCAAACACATACTTAGGCGTTATCACCTCATTCGAGAGATAACAGATAAAGGAGATGTGAAAATATGCAGAGTACCTACACTTGACAATATCGTTGACCCACTGACAAAGCATCTTGCGCAGCAGAAGCATGATGGCCATACTAGATCTATGGGCATTAGGGGTATGCCTGATTGGCTCTAGTGCTAGTGGGAGATTGTTGGTGTAAGCCCTAGAGGCTAATACTTTTGGTACTTGTATCGAATAATAAAAGGCGTTTCTTTATTACGTTTGTTTAATAAAGTCCATAGAATAGTTAGTCCGTTTAATGTATTAAGTGTGACTTAACCATGAGAACACATTAAACATAAGGACACTATTCTTAAAGTATTCGTAGTCGAGCTTTAGTGTGAAGTGGGATAACATTAAAGCATTAAGACTATTATGTTTGTAGACTGATGATCACATCTCATGGATCATGGATAAAGAGTTATCAAGTCTTAAACATAGGTATGAATATTAGGAGTAATATTTATACCGGATTGACCCGCTATGAGAATACTATATAGAAAGTTATGCAAAGTGTCATAAGTTATTCTCATGGTGATAATAGTGTATTCCACTCTTCGACCTTAAACCACTATGGATCCTAGATGTAGAGTCAAGTGCTTTATTGCTGATCCAACATTATCCGTAACTGGATAACCATAAAGACAGTTGATGGGTACTCCACGAAGCATGCTGAGGGACATGAGTGATCTAAATGGAATTTGCCCATCCTGCATAACAGGATAAATGTCTACGAGCCCAATATTGAACTGGACAAGGATGACACGGTCTATGCCTTGTGTTCAATATAGACATAAGGGCAAAAGGGTAATTATACACATAAGTATTATCACATAAGGTTTTGTCAGATCACATGACATTTTCGTGTCTTGGGTAGCAGTGATGTGTTGCTAGATACCGCTCACTGTTTATTATGTTAAATGCGTGATTTAATATAATTGCCAACGTCACGAAAACCTACAGGGTCACACACAAAGGACAGATTGATGAGAGATAGAGTAACTAAGGAATGTCGTAAGGTACGGTGCCCTTAAGTGAATTATAGAACATCGTAAGGTACGGTGTACTTTAGTAGAATACGAAATATGGTAAGGTACCATGGGCTTAAGTGATTTTGGACATATTATAAGATATGGGCCAAAATACACTTAAGTGGGCTTTTTAGCTTGAAGCCCACACAAGTGGTTCTATAAATAGAACCCTTGTGCAGAAGCATTAATGGCGGTTGCATTATTTTCGTTTTCTCTCTCTCTCTCTCTCTCTCTCTCTCTCTCTCTCTCTCTCTCTCTCTCTCTCACTCAAATCCTTCATTCGTACCAGCTAGCACTAAGATTGAAGAAATCCGTTCGTGTGGACTGAGTAGAGACGTTGTCATCGTTCAACGTTCGTGATCGCTCCGTGGATCTGCATCAAAGGTTTTGATTGTCGCAAGAGATCTGCACCAAAGGTTTCAATCGTCACAAGAGGTAAATATTCTATCACTGATCATGACCATTTGTAAGGATCTCTAAGGAGAAAATTTTAATTTCCGCTGCGTTTTTGACCGCAATTCTCCTTCAGGTACAGGGGTGATGTACATCACCCCAGCTTTCGATTGGTGCTTGGATCGTAGCATATGGTTAACTTTTTTCTCTCTGCAATTTTTGAACCTCGCCGGAGCTGGTCGGAGAAGACGGTGGCGTTGGTCATCGTCTGGTCTCCGGATTAGATCTGAGCCTTCAATTTCATTTTCCAGATCTAATCTCATACGTTCATTGTTATGACTATTTTAATGGCATGGTGCACTTCAGTTGACTCGCGTGCATGGTGAGCGTGCGCTTCTTGGCCATGTGATGATCCACGTCAATTAATGAGATATCATCAGACGGTCCACACTTTTCCATCATTTCTAATTTCTGATTTTAATTTCTTTTATTTCTTTTAATTCCATTTCTTTTTAAAAATTCATATCTCCTTCATTATTGGTCCAAAAAATATGAGACCAATTGCATTTTTCTCCTTTTAATTTCTAGTTTCTAAAAATGATTTTTAATATTTTTTATTTTGAAATTTGATATTTTTTAGGAATTTTCTCTTTTTTGCTTATTTTTAATTCATTTTAAATAGTTTTTGATATCCAAAAAATACAAAAATATTTTTCCAACTTATTTGAATGATGATAGGTCTATGAAAAATATTCTCATCAATTTATTAATTGATTTGAGATTTATTTGAGATTTTAATTCAATTAGGTTATTTTTATGCATTTTTAATTGATTTAAAATAGTTTCTTACTTCTAAAAATGCTGAAATTTTTTGTCAAACTTGGTTTGACCTTGTTGAACTTGGGATAATTCACTTGGACTTTTCAAAGTTGATTTGAAGTGAGTTTGAAGTTTGACCTTTCTTTATTATTTTAATTCAAGTTTTATTTTAATATTGAAAAATACTAAAAATATTTTATTTGTTTCTTGACTTCTAATCTTCATTTTGCTTCTGTTTTCTATTGTTTGACCTTGATCTTCTATATCTTTGGTCAATGCTTGTTGATTATCTCATTTCATTTCCATTAATGCACTATAATATTCTTCTTCTTTTTCTTTTTCTTTTTTGATCAATGAGTTATAGATTGGTGGTTGGCCTTGATACATGGAGGTTTAACCTTCCTTGATTCAAATCTAATTCAACTTGATCATGGATCAAGTGAATGGCTTTGCATTAAGGATAGGTTGCTTCCTAATCAAGCAAAGAACCTAAATCAATACAAGATCATTTCTCATCTTCTTTTGACATGGCAAGTTGTAGGAGTTTGATTAACTAATCAAAATCTCTAACTTGTGTTGTTGCCTACATTATTATTGACCGGCCTCAGATAGTTGTGACTTCTACATAAGTCCAATTACGATTGCTTAACATAGCGCTAAATTGCCTTATGGCACACTAACTCTAACAATAACCATTAACCATTAACATTTAATTCTTGCTCTTTACATTTATGCAATTTACCATTCTTGTACATATTATTCATTTGCTCTTGCTCTTTGCTCACTTGAGAACATGTTTATGTTAATGCAATTTGCCTTTTACTCACTTGAGCACATAATTGTGTATATATTATTGTGCTTGTGTTTTCTTTTGATTGTTGTGGACCAAATGTAAAAAATGGACAAATGGACTTAGTTTCTAGGACATTCCTTATGCAAAATGGAGTAAAAAGGCCTTAAAAGTTGAAGATGGATTAGAAGGACCAAAATCTCTAAACTCACTCTTGTCCATTTCTTGATTTCCTTCATAGAACTTTTTGATGTTGTGTGCTTTTGTGCTAGGGAATCCTATTTGAGCCAAATTGAAGAACCATTGCCATGTTCATCCAAAGTGAAAGATACAAGAGCCATTGGGGGATCTTCTAAGAGCTTGCTTGATTAATTTGATTGCTTGAGCTTACACTTATTTTTGCTTGCATATTCCAAAGGATGGGAGCTACTTGGATCATCAATATGATCTCAAGAGAGGAACTCCATTTGTGGTTTTGTTTCTTATCCTTAATCTCTTGTATGATTAGGACTTTAGCCATTCTTCTTCTTCCCTCCACTCTAACCCAAGCCAAAACTTTTTGTGCAAACATTTAACACTTGTTTTCAAACATTAGAAACCTAAGCATTATGCTTTTGATTTTCCAACTTCCTTTTCATAACACTTATTTTGAATTGAACCTTTAAGCCAACTTTGACCATATTTTGTAAATACTTTTCATTGGTAAATATAACTCATTCAAATACTTTTGTGGTTTCAATGGCCACTTTTTTAATCAAATTTTTTTTCATAACCTTTAGCTATTAGGTTTGAGTTATCCTTGAGGTAGATATAATACTCACCTATATCCTTAGTGATGGACAATGAGTCTTCCATGCTTATTATAGGGTTAACCCCTCACTAACATGTTGAAGTTATCCTCACATGGTGGACTTGTGGTTTTAGGTTGAGTTTTCTCCCTTGGATAACAAAAGACCTTAAGGCTTTTGGACCAATCAATTCACCAACTTGTTTCGAGATTTTTACTCTGAACTACGAGGTTTTGATCTTAATCTTTTTTAAGATGGTACGTAGGCAATGGGTTTATCGATCCAAACACAAATTGTAAATAACTTGTATATTCTCTTCTCATCTATTCAATCATGTTTGCACAAATAAATTTTCATAAAATACCAACCTTACAACAAGTGTGAAAAGGGCTCCCTAGGAGTACCTAGGATGTTTTGGGTGCTTAAAACCTTCCCATTGCATAACCAACCCCCTTACCCCGATCTCTGACATTTTTACTAGTTTTTGATTCGATAAAACTTTTAGGTTTTTGTTCGCTTTCTAACCATTCCTTTGGATAAATAGAAGTGCGGTGGCGACTCGACTTGTATGGTTTACCTTGGATTTAGTCAATATCTCTAATGGTAACGAATAACCCGCTACAGCTGCTATCTTTGCCATTTCTTCAGAAGTAGGCTCTTGGATAGTAAGTGCGGAAGGCCTTTTCTTCGGGAGTTTTGCTGGAGGCTGGCTCAAAGTGTCGGTGACCTTCAGTTACTGCTTCCTCTTCCTGGAAGTTAGGTCGAGAACCAGCGACAGATCCTCTTCGTTTCAGATTCTATTATGACGGGGATTTCTGCAGGTTTTTGGATTTTGATGGGACTTATAAGAGGTTTTCGAGCAGCCTGAGTTAAGAATTGGAATGTCAGCATCATTAAACATAAAACAAAAAGAAATGAGAAAGCAAAAGCACACCTTTGTAGGCTTACTACCTCCCTCAGTCTTCGATTCGACTAGTCTCCTGATGGTGGATTTCTTAGGTGGAACCCTGATGGATAAATAAAAATAACACATCGCAGTTAGTGTTAGCTAAGAGTAAATAGCCTGAAAAGGGATGTGCTTCGAGAAAACCTCCTGTGTCACACCTTCATATATGTCCGATTCGATTCGGGCATCTTCGATCCCTATATGAAGATGCCCTTTGAAACTGTCTAGAGTATGCTTATTCGCAACCACCTGTTGAGCTTACTGTTGTCGAAGTATTTTAATGGAGTCTCCACAAATGAACCAATCTAGAAATGAATGGCAAGGGTCACTCCAAAGTCAGCATTAGGCAGTGGAGGAAATTTTGGGGGAAACAGTTCAAGAGCCATTTCATAGCATTTCTCATGAGGAATGTACGAAGGAATCTTTAGACTTTCCATTTTCTTTGAAAAAAATTCTTTGAGCGTGACAGTTGCTTTGCGGATGGTTCGACTAAGATCATCAGGCCTATAGGCAACTTCAAAGTAGTTTTGAAAAGCTTGGATTTCTTTTATAAGCGTGTAAGTACCTTTTCTGGTATTTTCCTGCACAAGAAGAAAATCCTTTTCAAAGAGTTGGATAAAAGAAGATACATCACAAAATTCTTCAATGTAGAATTCAGTCCACCATCTCCCAAACTCTCGAGTGCAGAGGAAGTTAGGCCCGAAGTTAAGAGGATTAAGTTGGGTTCTGCTAGTGTATCTGGTTATCTGCTTGAGGGCAGTAGCTTCATTATGGACTGCATTGTAGAGAAGGAGATTACCCTTCTTGTCATACATGCACTTTGGAAGAACCTGAATTAACCCAAATTGTCGAGCGACAAGGTTGGGTTGATAGGTGATCAAAGTATCCTGAACCTTTAAAGGATTAAGTCGAAGGGTTAGGATCCTTGAGGTCAAAAAGGCTTCATAAATCAGTAAAGATTATGTCTCTTGTTTCTTGGATGGAGATGGAAAAGTCTTGTTAAACCATTTTGGACCATACTTTTTGAAGGCAAATTGGGCCATGCTCGAAGTGAAAATATGGCGCTTGGCAAACATCATTATGTAGCTCATGAAAGTCGGTTGCAGGGCTTGTCCTTCATCACTAGGAGTCAGCTGAGCCAGTCTAGTGCCTTTGAACCTTCTATTTTAAATCTCCCCAGCTTCTTCGTTGATGAGGCCTTTGTTCGGTAGACTAGCCTCGAAGGTGGCATTGGGCCAGAGTTGCAATAGCCAAAAAGGGCCAGAAAGGAGAAGATTCCCTTTGTCGCCCAAATTCTTCAATTGAGCGACTCCATCGCTCAATGACTTACAGAGACTTGCCAAGAACATCTCGCTTAGACAAATATCATGCCCAACATGTAGTTGATTCGCCAAGGTGAGATATTTCTTGGCAACTTGCAAGGACTTCGATCAGAAGACGGGGTGAGATAACCACAAGGCTAAGAAAGCTATGTGCTCCACATCTGAGATGGTATCAGTATCTTTATCATGATAATGGGAAATGTGTGTCGAATATGCTACTCGAGTGGTCGAAAAGGCTATGGTGTCCGTAGCATCGATTTCGGGATCGTAGGCATGTCCAGTAGGTTTTAGCCCTGTGATAGCAGCCAATTCGCAGAGCGTTGGTGTGGCCATACCACAAGGAAGGTGAAAAGTATAGTGTGTATTGTCCCAAAAGTACAATGAAGAAATCAACATAAAGGTGTTATACTTCAACTCTATCTTCGACAACATGATTAGGTCATAAATGCCCGTGTCTTTCCAGTTCTGAGATTTAGCTTTCTCTACTTCCTTTAACCAGTCTAAATAATCGGTGGGGTCTTTGAATGTGTGGGAGGCGCAGAAAAATATGAATCCATTGTTCATAAACCTTAAATTTATGGTCTCACTAGCCTTAGGGTTTTTAATGGTGGTTATTTTAGTCCTAGGGTTTTTTGCTTGCCCTATAGGCTTGCATTTGTGATAAGAAGGAAAAAAACTCTCTAAGATTACTAGAATCAATGTCTAAATCAGTTAGAGGTCCAAATAATGCATGATTCTTTCCAGAAACAGAAACGGGAATGAGTACCTGAGAAGCATAGATTTTGCGATGTTCTTCCATTTTTGGCTCTGGGATGTACTGCTGGTTACCTACCGTTAGTGAAGCAGACAATATAGTGAAAGGAGGAAGCTCTGAGATCTTCTTAGGAGCTTTTATCTTGGTAGTTGTGGTCTTGATGGCTTCGCTTACTTCTTTATAAGCTTTGCTTGAAGTTGCCATTTTTATTGAAGATTGAAAGAAAAAAATTTGGTTTCTGGTTGAAGATTGTTTGAAGAGAAAAGGCTAGAGCGTTTGGGAATTCAGAAAGCGTAAAGTGTGAAATGGGCAAGTTTGTGGGTTTTATAGGCGTGCTTGGAAGAGAAAACGCTTCAAATCAGCATTAATGGTTGACAAGTTAGTGGGACACGTGCCTTCCTTGGGCAGTGTGATGGAGATGTTAATTAATGTCTGAACCCATGATTTCCTGGAGTCTAGGAAACGTGATGAGTGAAAATATTCGATTATGGGATGAAAAGATGTGGTTAGGAAAAAGGTAATGATGACTCTGAGGTCACTAGACGATTGGAGAAACTGAAAAGTTTTGCAACATTGGAACACTTTGTTAGCTCATTTTTTGGGCGTCAAAACAAAGTCTCAAAAAATGTCTTTTTCTCTCGTATGTCGAAAATAACATTTTTTGGGGGTAACTTGTTAGCTCATAATTTTGACGCCCACTAAACAATTACCAAAAGGGAAATCCTATGTAGAGATATTTCGACCAGGAGGAGATGTTCGACCAAGTAGAGGTGTTTCGACTAGATAAGGGTAATAAGAGTCAGCGTGCAGTTGAGACTTCAGAAATATTTTTTAAAATGGTTGAAGACGGTTTTCGATTGGAGATTCAAAATTCAAATAAAGAAGGGAACTTTGCTCTTATCTAAAACTGTTAAAGGTACACATGAAGCATAATGGATAATTACATCCATGCAAGGTGCCATGTGTCTCGACGTGATTGAAGGGCCGTCATAAACGTTTATTTCGATTCAATATAAATAAAGGGTCTTAGTGTTAAGATCATGTGTGTCAAAGTGTGTACAGAGTTTGTAAATTTACCAAGTACCCGTGTGAAGAGGAACCGTAAATCAAAGAATGTACGTTTGTTTACACCATTGTTAGTTATTTTAAAGCAATACAAATTCATCTTTATTTTTCTCCCAAAAATACATTTCTTTACTTCTTTATTCCAAATACTCTCCTTTTACTTAGTTATTTCCCAGTCTTGATATTTCTTTGCTTTAAACACTTACTTTTTCCATTTGGTTATCATCATAGTCTTTTACAATTTCTCCATTTAATTCATATTAGCCTTTTACTGCAAATTTTGAATCACTAGTCCCACGAATACTGTCGAAGTGTCCACGATTACAAAAATTAATTTTAAAAACAATTAGCACATGTCCTAGGATCAATCTGATCGATCCAGCGAGTAACCAAATTTAGAATTTTGGAAGATCAACGATTGTTTACTAATTTTCAAGATAAACACGGTAACAATAACAAAAATGAAGATCTTGTAGAAGACCCAAATTTTTGCGTTTGGGATGAAGAGAATGTGCAAGATGCCTATAAAGACAATCAGAATGTTGTTATTGTAAAGTTTCTATCTCAAAAACCTATCCATAAATTATTTTCCAACGCTAGTCTAGCTAGAATCTGGTGTGACCCAATTGGTTTAAAAATGTAGATTTGGAATTAGGGTTCTATCACATATCCATGGACACCTCATGATGTTAAATATATCATCAAGGGTAGCCCATGGAATTTTAGAAATTCGTGGTTAGCTATCAAGCAGTGAATCTTAGACGACAATTATAGAGGATTGGATTTTAATGTCATTCCATTCTGGGTCCAAATCTGGGGGATACCTATAAAAGGGAAATAAAAGGGAAATTCCCCGTTTGTCGATCTCAAGGACTGCTTGACGATACAGAGTTTATCGATTATTTCAATTAGACAAAAAGCTTTGGTTTTTGTGATATGAGTAATTGTACTATCAATTGCAAATAAATAAAACAAATACAATGGTTGAACGAGAGATAAATTAGAGTAGATTGCTAGGGTACGGTTGTAGCACCTCAAATTTGAACCTCCCATTTTGTACATTCATTTTCATTTTAGGTCATTAACATTGCATTAACATTGCATTATCATTTGCATAGTCAACAGTCATCAGGCAAGATCAGTCAAGACTGGTCATGAGATTCAGCTGTGCAAGCAAGCAAGTGCATTTCCTATTGAAGCAAAGCCCTAGGGTTGGTTCATTGAGTTC
This sequence comes from Lathyrus oleraceus, assembly GCF_024323335.1. Taxonomy (NCBI): domain Eukaryota; kingdom Viridiplantae; phylum Streptophyta; class Magnoliopsida; order Fabales; family Fabaceae; genus Lathyrus; species Lathyrus oleraceus. Next base: position 427,391,190 of record NC_066585.1, on the reverse strand, counting down.
ATATGACCTAGGGATCATTTTGAAGTGGTTTGGCCAAAGGTTGGATGTTCAGAGATCATCAGTCAAGATGCAATTCATCTGAAACCCTAGAAAGTCAACCAAAGTCAACTGTGCATGAAATCATGGATTTGAAGGTGGGAGATGGTTAGAGAGGCCTCATTCATGTCCATACAAGTCTCATTTGACCTTTCAAACATCAACAATGAAGAATTTGAAGTCAGATGAAAAGTTTCCAAAAATAGCAGGTGACCTGTAATTTGAAACTGCCAAAAATGGAAAGGTCTTCTCCTTAAGATTACATGTCCAAGCAAGCTTCAAATGAAATTTTGTCCAACATGAAAGTTGAAGATCTTGTTCTCCCCTCTCCAAAAAGTCCAAGAACATGAATTTCCCATGTGTGGTTGGCAAGATATGGATCAATCTTTGCCAAGTGATTTTGAACTTCAAACATGCATAACTTTTAAACCATAAGGCCAATTGGAGTGGTTCTTTTTGCAACATTCATGTCTTGACCTCTACTATCCAAATCATGCACCACAAGCCATGCATTCTCATCACATAATTATTTGATTTTTCACTTGATTTTTGGATGGAATTTTCAAATTTTAAAATAATGCATTGTTTACACATGGCAACATTTCCATTGGCTTACAAACAGAATTTTGAGTGGATTTAGGCCCAAATTCGTGTACTGTAGCATCATTCCATGCACATAAGGTGAATTGACCAAATTTGCACTTACACTTGCTTTTCCACTAATCTTTGGCATTTTGGCTAAGTGAGATTAAGAGCATCATTAGTCTATCATATAAAAGCATAAGCCTAACAGAAAATGGAAAAACAACTCATAATTTTTCAGATCTGAAACTTTCTTCCACTTTGCTCTCAAACTTTTTCTTCATTTTTCTGCAATTTTCTTCGAAGGCATTGTTTGGTTCTTGCTTAATCCATCATACACGAGCATAGTTGAAGAAGATTGAAGCAAGCATTCATCATTTTCGAGCTGAATCAAGGATTGTAGCAAGTAGCATCATCCATGGCAGCTGAGGATTGGAGCAAGATCCAGTGCAATTGAGCTATAAACCTTCATCCACATCCTTGTACAAGAGTGTTAGATTATCTGTTTCAACATTACAAGTCCTGAAAACACTGAATTCACTTCTGCAATCTCTTGAAGGTCAGTTTTCGAATGTCACCATTCTTGAAATCATGATATGTGTTTTGTAGATCTTTGATTCATGAGCATGCTGAGCTTTGTATCTTTGATTTTCATCAAGAATTGACTTAGTTATGATGAATTTAAGTTTGGTACACAAAACTTCTTTTGCTCGATCCGTGCTTGATAGGGAGAATTAGGTTAAAATGAGCTTAGATTGTTGATGTGCTTGGAAAGACGGATCCATTGATATGCATTTTGTTAATTTCTGTGAACAACTGTTCTTGAGCCTTTGAATGTTGATGAACATGTATGAAGATTAGGGTTTCTTTCCCAGAAAGTGTGTTAGATCTGTTTTTGCCTTGCCTGCATGCGATTTCTTGTTTATGGTCGTGTATTGGTTGCATGTGATCCAACGTCTCCAGATGATTGGTGTAGCGCGCTTCTAACTGCCATGTCAGCTTAAATGAAACACAGCGCTTCATTGTAGCGCGCTTTGGTTTGAATTGATACATGCTTCGATTCCCTGCTGAAGCATTTCCACATTTTGCCTTCACATTTTATTTCCATTTATCTCATATGTTCAAACCATGCCTTGTTCATGCTTTTTTAATTTTTTCTCCATTCCAAAATCCATAACTTCATGAATATTAATCCAATTGAGATGAGGTTTTTTGCATAATGTTCATCATGATCTCTACTATTTTTTGATGATTTTTCCAGAAATTGTGCACGCATGGATTTTAATTTTGGCTAGGGATTGTGTATACATGTGTTTTCTTGACATGCCTTGCCATTTTGATTGTGAAATGATGAGATTTGTTCCAACACTCTTGAAATTTTTCATGCTTAAAATAGACATCCTAATGGTCATTTTGGTATAGAGTTTGCATTTTTCCTATTCCTGGTTGATGAGATATGATCTGTTGAATGTAGGTGTGACAATGTGTGTCACACCATTGCTTGCTTGACTTGAGGATTTTATTTGCCATGCCAATTCAATGCCAATTAATCTGATTTTTTTCATGATGATACTTCTGGATGTTAGGATTGCTTGTGAAGTTTTGTGGAATTTTTGGGATTCAATTTGGATTTTTTTAAGATTTTCCTTTCTGTTTGACCATTTATGGACTTTTTGAGAGTCATGAATTTAGAAGATTTGTGAAATGCTTGATGTTTATCATATGAACTTAGAATTTTGCACATGTTTTCTAGACACTTTGAAGTTTGTCTTGGCTTTGATTGGATGCATTTATCATGTGTGGATTCTGTTTTATGCTTGTTTGAAGTTGATGTATGAAATTGTGCCTCCATTGAGCTTGATTGTGCATACCTTGCCTTATGGAATTTATTTGCTATGCTTCCAATTATCCAAATGACTTGAATTTTGGTATGATAATCATGTTATGAGTGCTGTTTAGCCATGATTTTTCTTGAGATTTATTGAACCATTTTTGAGTTGATGTGGATTGGTTCATTTTGTTTGCTTCAATGAGCTTTGAACTTGCATGCTTTGCCTTAGTGGCTTTGTGAAATGAAATTGATTGATGCTATTGATATGAGACCACTTGGAAATTGTTCCTAATTGATTTACCTTGATTCATGTCAATTTTCATGTTCTGTTTTGGATTATTGCTCTCTCTTTGACCCTAGGCCTTGTCCTAGTGGTTTGTCTCTCACATTTGAGCTTTGTTTCAGGATAAGAAGCACAATTGCCATACTTGATGATGTTCACTCATTTGGAGTTGATCCATTGCTTGTTGATGACTAATCTTGAGTTTGTTTTGTAGGCTTTGAGACTTAAGCTCAGGCCTTGTGGCTTACACCTTTGTGCATTGATGCTTGTCTGTCTGTTTATGTACAGTTGACTGTTGACCACTAGTCTGTATGTTTGACTTTTGTTGACTTGTATACTGATTGTGTTAGATTGTTTTCAGGTACCTTAGTTGCTATAGTTCCTTTGTGAACTTGCTTTTGCTTTGCTTGATAGCTTGAGCATTGAGGTATAATTTCTTTTCTTCATGTAGTCTGGAAGACCTGGCCTGTAATGTGGTCAGGCACCTGTCTGAAGTCCTCCTTAAGAGGCAATGCTTGTGTTTGTTTATCTTTGTCCCCTGTACATATCAAAGACCTCCTAAGTGAAAAGGCATCGGCAGATACAAGATATGTGTAGTCCATCTCCTTCTAATCAGTGAGTCATCCACTTTGCTCACACACCTTGTGTTGATGCATTGTGGATAATAGCCCAAGATCTTTGTTGTGTCGGTCATGTGGATAGAAGAGTTCCAACTTTCTGAACTCCTACACCTTCATTTGTCTGAAGCTCTCCCAGGCCAGGGATAAGAGCTGTGAGGCACACCCCTCACTTCCTATTTCCTCTGCTTCACCCTAACTCTCAATGTTAGGGTTAAGAGCTAACATCACCCTGATACAGTGGTTTGTTTGTCGAGGTTGATATGACCCCTCGACTAAAACCTAACCTTGATTGAGCCAACTGATTGCATATAGTGTGTGTTATTTGTGCTTGTGTGTTTGTGCTTTTTTTTTAGTTTAGCTTGCTTCCTGTGCAAGTTAGGTTTAGTTTGGCTTGCTTCATGTGCAAGTCATGTTTAGGTTAGCTTGCTTCCTGTGCAAGTTAGATAGCAACCGTAACTTAGGGATGATATGCATGATAACTTCTAGGCTCGAGTCGTAGTCTCCCTAGTAGTTTGTCTCCCTTTGTATCTGGTTAGGCTAGTCCTTTTTCCCTGCGTAGGGGAACTACGTCGCCCTGATCCTCATACCAGATGAGGTACGTAGGCAGGAGATGAGCAGATCTCTCCGGGCGCCCTTTTGTTTTGTTTGTGTGAGTTGTTTCTCCTTTTCTGGTTGGAGTCCGACGTAAGTCCAGCGATTGGCAGTCGGTTTCCTATGTCTTGTTTGCTTGTTGGAGTCCAATGTAAGTCCAGCGATTGGCAGTTGGTTTCTAGTGTGCGTGTGTTTGGTTCGGAGTCTGATGTAAGTCCAGCGATTGGCATTCGGTTTCCATGTTCGCCTGTTTTGTGTGAAGTTTGACGTAAGTCCAGCGATTGGCAGTCGATTTCCTGTGTGGTTTTGTTTGGCGTGCGTGAGCCGAACTACGAGTGCTCTGATTCTTCTTTAGTCCGAGAAGATACGTATGCATAGGATGCGACATCCTAGCGAGCATGTTTTCCCCTGTCCCGAACTACGTCGACTTTGATGTCTATGCCTGATAGACTACGTAGGCCCAGGATGCGATATCCTGCCGAGTTAGTTTCGTTTGTTTTCTTGTGTCCCTTTCAGCCAGTGTTAGATGTTTGAGTAGTGTTTTAGCAACCATTTTCCTTCCTTTTGTGCGTGGATCCCGTCGAGTACGACGGATGCGTAGGGGTGCTAATACCTTCCCTTCGCATAACCGACTCCCAATCCCATTCTCTTTGGTCGCGAGACCATGTCTTTTCCAGGTTTACTTCGAGCGTTTCCTTTCCCTCTTTTGGGATAAATAACGCACGGTGGCGGCTCTGTTGTTTTCGTTTCCCGCCGGTTTTTTCGCGTAATGCGACAGCTGGCGACTCTGCTGGGGATAAAGAGAAGTTGACCTCTTGCTGGTCCATCTTCCCAAAGCGAGTCTCTCCTAGCGCTCTCTAGGATAGGGTTTGGTTGCTTTTACTGCTTTAGTTATTGCATTCATTTATTTATTGTTTGCATTTATGTTTGCATTCATTCATATTCATATGTGCTGGCTGTGTTGTGCTTCTCTGTTTGGGGTGGGAGTTACACGAGGTAAAAGGCCCAATACCCAGGCTATGAGTGAAATCTAGGAAACCTAGGAACAGACTGATTCATGGGAAGCGGGTGGTATGCGCCACTTAGCGGAACATTGATATCACGAGCAGTTCAGACCCTGGTGGGATATTATCGTTACATACTTCAGGTGTGTACATGATGATATTCTGCGAAAGGTTATTTATGCTGCGTTTCTCTCGACCTTACCCTGGCCTAGATGACACCCGTGAGTGGGGAGGGTTTGAATCATTTGCAGGTACTGATGGTGACTATGGTTCAAATGGACTTATGGGTACTTACTTCTGTCACGCCGGAATTCTGTCCATGATATCTATCAGCGGGTTTCGTTTATTTCGGATCCCCGGGTTGAATGTGAGAGTACTTATTCAGAGGATCTGGTTGTCGTCTGTTCAGTGGATGTTCCTGTGATGATAGTGATGTAACCTCCGGTTCCGTTTATTTCGGAACTCCCCAAGTTGGAATTATGGTGACTTAGTCTCTCAAATGACGGTGACTGGTTCAGAATGGGTCTTCAGATGACTTGGTGGCACAACGACCTGCCTGCATGCATTTGCATCATTCCCATTTCGCATTCATTTGCATTTAAGTCATGTCTATCCGTACTCAGGGTCCAATTTTTGATTGAGATTCTGGTCGAGAGACATCCAGATGTCAAAATGTTGTTGATGAAATATTATCTGTCTCGATGAAACCAGAATCAAAGGACAGAATATTCCTAGTACGGATAGACATTGCATGCGTGAGTCATATTAACCTGTTTGCTGTTTTGTAGGTTTCAGTATTCAACCAGTGCGCATAGCTCCTTCGTTCGGATATCCAGTCAAACTCAGCAAATCCAGACTGATGGATCCGCCTAACGCCGACATTCTCGAACTGAAAGAGATGATGAGGGAGTTGTTCAGTGTTGTGCAAGGGCTCACCTTGGGGCAGAAGGCAATGGCGGAGAGGTTGGAAAGGATTGAAAGCTGGGTGATCAAGGAGAAATTTCAGGAAAAGACTTCGTCATCCGAAGTAAACAAATCCTCTGGCACTGTAGTAAAGAAACCCTCTGGCAGTGGTCAGCTCAAGAAGGAGGTTGAATCAGGTGGGTTGCGAGCTAAAAAAGAACGCGGTAAGGATCGGTACCACCCTTATGCTGCCATTGTAACCACTCCTGTCAGTGATCCACCTGTACAACGGCAATAACCACCACCTCAACAGAAGGCGCAGAAAGCTAAGAGCCAGGTGAAGAAGGGGAAGACGGATCGTCAGTTCGATAAGCCACCTGTGACTTATACTCTTTTGTTCAGGAGGTTGAGGGATCTGGGGTTAGTCCGGCCAAGGATATTGATTCCTCTAGAACCACATCGGAGGCCTGCAAACTACGATGAGAATGCCAGGTGCGAGTTCCATTCTGAGATACCCGGACACAGCATTGAGGGTTGTAGGGCTTTTAAACATGTCATCCAGGACATGGTGGACTCCAAGGCCATCAGCTTGGCACAAATAATGAATGAGGATGTTAACCCCGTACCCAGGCAGGGTCCTGTAAAGGTGAAAGTGGTGTCAAAGGACAAGAGAGGAACAAAGGTGACTGAGGGGGATCAGTTAAAAACCTCAGTGTCTGTGGTCTCAAAACATCTGATGAAGAGTGGAGCTTTCCCTAGTATTGATAACTGTTGTGCGGCTGTCGTCACAAGTGAGTGTGCAATGATGAGGGAGACGATTCAGAAGATGTCGGAAGTAGAAATGGACGGTGAAAAATCTAAAACACCAAGTCAGGCAGTTGAAACCGCCAGGGTGGAGAACGCCATCTGTGCTGAGAAAGAGAAGAAGCTGTCCATTTCTTCTTACAAGCAAGCCATGGAAGTGGTGAAGAACAAAGAAGCCCTAGGCTGGGGGAAGATCATAGACATTATGGTGAAAGCAGACATGTTCGGGGTTGGCTATCAGCCAGATCAAGAGTCGTCTAGACAGAACAGAGGACGTCGTCCACCGTTCGCATTCGTCAGTGCAGGAATGCTGGATCCAGGTCACGCCTGTACAGTGGGTGAAGAGATTGACTGTGACCGCGAGCTTGAGTCGTGGATAAAATCGTGCGTACCAGGGAACTGGAAGGCCTCAAAGATCGTCACTGTCACTCATCCTGAAGAGTAGTATTTCTGTTTTTCAATTTTTGTTGGCATGAAAGCCATACGTTTTGCCCGAAACGTAATGGTCCATTGTAAGGGCCATCTCATGTGTTTCATTTTGCAACATTTTGCATCAGTAATAAATGGATGTTTTGTGATTAAAAGCGGTGTTCCCTGTTTTTCATTTATTTTTGCAGTTTAAAAAATAAAAATGGCAATGTTTATTTTCATTTTTCTTTCCTTTCGATTCGTCTTGTTCCGATCTCAAAAGTGACTATTCTCCTGATCTCATTGATAACAATTCGGTTACACCTCTGTATGACTTCAACAATCCGATCTATCATGCCGAAGAATAAGGCGAAGAAGATTGTGATCTGCTGGAATTAGCCAGGTTGTTAAGACAAGAGGAGAAGGTGATTCAACCGCACGAGGAGAGATTCAAGATTGTTATCCTAAGCACCGCCGAGGTCAGAAAGGAAGTGAAAGTCGGATCGCTTCAGAGGCGAATACAAAGAGCAAAATGGTAGTATTGCTAAAAGAGCATGTGGATACCTTCGCCTGGTCATGTCAGGATATGCCAGGGTCGGATACTGTTGTCGTTGTGCACAAGCTACCATGGAGAGAAGACTGTCCTCTAGAGAAGCAGAACGTCGGTGCCACGTAGCAGAGTGACTTTGTTTCATGATATGATTCATCGTGGAATCAAATGCTATGTTGATGACATGATAACAAAGTCCCAAGCAGAAGAGGGGCATCTGGTAGATCCGGGACAAGTCGTTTGACCGGATCGAAACAACTCAGACTGAGGTTGAGTCCGAATCAGTGCACTTGTGGAGTGCTGTCCGGTAAGTTGCCGAGGCTTATTGTGAACGAAAGAGGAATCGAGGTCGATCCTGCTAAAAAAAAGAAAAGAAAAAAAAAAGAAAGAAAAGAAAAGAAAAGGAAAAAGCAATGCAAGAAACGCCTGAACCGAAAAAAAAAGAAGAACAAACGGTCAGGTGGATATTGCCAAAAGGGCATTGAAAAAAGAATAAGTTGCAGGAACCTCTGATTCTATTAATCTGGTACTTGACAGCCCTCGAGGGGTCTATGAGGTGTGTACTGGGTCAGCATGACGAGTCTGGTCGAAAAGAGCATGCAATTTACCTTAGCAAAGAGTTTATCGACTGTGAAACAATACATTCACTGCTCGAGAAAACTTGTTGTACTTTGGCATAGGCTGCTCGCCGACTGAGACAGTATATGCTAGTTCATACCACTTTGTGGATATCCAAGATGGATCCAATCAAGTATGCGCTTGAGAAGCTAGCATTGACCGGACGGGTTGCGAGATGGAAAATAATTCTGATTGATTCGGGGTATACAGTAAATCATTGAGGATCATCAACCAAGGAAGTTTGAGTTCCCTGATGAGGACATCTCGAGGTGCTCAAATTGAAAGATTATGAGGAACCGATCCCGGAGGAGGGGCCTGACCCTGAATCCGAACGGATTCTGATGTCTGATGGGGGAGGTTAATGTGGATGAGTTATTGCCGCTTTGGTTACGCCAAAAAGATCCCACATTCTTTTTGTTGCCCGGATAACATTTGAAGGCACCAACAATGGTGGCTGAGCACGAAGCTTGTATCCTGGGTATTGATCTGTGGTGCGTACGTCTACTGGGGCAACACCGCGCTTGCTCGTGTATGGGATAAGAATGGTATTACCTACTGAAGCCTAGACCCCATTGTGGAGAGTCCTGATGGATGAGAAATTAGTGAAGGCTGAGGTGATAAGGACTCGGTATGACACGTTGAGCCTGACTGAGGAAAAGAGGCTAGCAGTTATTTGTCATGGGGCAGTTGTACCCAGTGAATGAAGCGTGTTGTTGACCGAAAAGTGCGACCTCGTGCGTACCACGTGGGAGAGCTGGTATTGAAAAGGATCCTTCCTCCTCAACGATCGTAGGGGCAAGCGGATATACAGTTATGAATGTCCATTCGTGGTCAAGAAGGTTTTCTCTGACAGAGCATTGTTGTCAACGACCACGGATGACGAAGATTTTCCATCCCTTGTGAATGCGGACGCGGTTAAAAAATACTTCGTAAAAAGAGACCCGCTGGACAAAAAGAATAAAAGAGTCCAGGCAAAAATGGGCATCCCGGCGAACCAAAAAAAAGAGGAAAAGGTTCGGGCAAAAATTAGGGACAAAAAAGAAGAAACTGTACACCCGGCAAGTCGAAAACCCCACAAGGGCGACTTGGGCAAAAAAGGGTATCCCGGTGGACTGAAAACCCGAAAGGGCGGTCCGGGCAAAAGAGGGATTGAAACGAACAACTGCGTCCAGCATAATCGTTGATATTTTGGCTAACACATCATGGATAATCCCCGACAGAGATCGATCGGAAGCGTCTCGTTCAGAAGACAAAAAGTGCGGAAAGTCTTGAGGACATATGGGGTGTAACCGAGTTGGAACCCGATGAGATCACGGTTTCACATTGCCATTAGGATAGATTTTTCCTTTTGTGCGCAATCATCTCTTTTCAGGGTTTGCTTTCTGTGTGTTGCTCGATTTTAAGCCACCTTCTTGTTTTTCTTTAGTCAATAAAATGCATGTTCAGTCAAATAAATTTTGTTTTTTGTTTTCATTACCGCTTTGATTGCAAAAACATCCACTTAGTTTGATAAAGAATACTTGCATTCTGAAACATAGAGGTCCCTTCCGATGCATGCTTATAAGATTGGAATCTGGAAATCTTATTCGGAAGTTTGAGTGACCTAGGTGTTGAAATGATGGTCCGCCTGGGGCACGCTTTTATCTAACGATCTCTTTTGCAGGTGCTGTTAGCTATGTTCACTCACTTGCAGGTTGTGATGTGAAATACTTTGACAAGAGATCCCCGCAGAGTCCAATCAGGGGCAAGGGGTAGAAGAACGGTGAAAAGACGACGAAAGAAGGACGACGATCCTAGAGGGTAGTCAAGAAGACTCTTCAAAGTCTGAAGACTGGAAAGTTTGTATGAATCCCAGGAGTTCGATCTCCGTGGAGTACGGAGGAGTCGGGAATACAAGGGGTTGAATCAGAAAAGTCCAGATGAGTCTGGGAGTTCTCAAAAGTGGAAAGTCAACACTGTGGTGGGATAGTGAACACCAGTGTTCGACGAATCGACGGACGGTCCGTGTCCAATAGGCTGTATCTCCCCAGTGGGTGTGAGAGTGTCATCTCCCTAGCAGATTCGAGATCAATGTCTGCCCAGCAAATCTGAAGGTTACTGTCTTCCCAGCAGAGGTTGTGTTGATGGTTTTCCCCCAGCAAGGTCCCCAAGCGGATCGGGTTCGGTGAAGCTATCCCCAGTAGAGATAAGCATTGGTTGCCTCCCCTAGCAGAGTAATCCCCAAGCAGTTCGGGTTCGATGGAGGTCATCCCCGACAAGAGTTGTTTTTCCCCAGCAGGGTGGAAATTGACGTGGTATTGAAATCTTCAGCATAGTTCCTGGAGCTCCCCGGTGTTGTCTCTGGAGGAGAAGTGTTTTTATACATTCATCATTTAGATAAGCATAGCATATTGCATCATTAGTGCGTAGCATTTCCATGATCATGGGGCATTGCGCTAAAAAAAAAACTCATGCATCTGCATTGCAAACATATCCATTAGCCCTAGACCGTGGTAACCATCCGAGATTGGGTTGTCGGAAAGAGTTTAGCATCGCTTGGATCGATTTCAGAATTGGGTTCCCCAGCATGGTTGAGAGGTTGGTGTTTTCCCAACAAGTGACTCCTTAGTTGAGCGGGTATCCCCAGCAGTGTTACTCCCAAATTGGTAGCATTCTGCAAGCTTGGATCTATTCCCCTAGCAGAGGTGGGTGTGTCTGATCTCTCCATATAGAGTCGACCCCTTAAGCAGAAAGTGTCTGTCATTTCCTTCTGCGCTCCCCACTGAGTTATATCCTCGTTGGATGACGGTTGTTTCCGTTCCCTCCCTGCACACATAATGGGAGGGGTTTTCCCTATTGAGTTCTTTCCTCATTAGGATGAGTCTTGATTCAGTATGTCTTTTTGGATCGATCCTAAATTGGCTTCCTTGTGGCTGTCTCTTGTGTTTCCCTGTGGTATAAATGAATAGTTGCTCATTCATCTTATCCTCAGCAGACTATTTGTTGGCTTCTACCTACGAACCGGTAGCTGTAAGTCCTATCTTTGTGGTCTTCTACCTACTAACCGGTAGATGTGAATCCTCTACCCTCCCCTTGTGGAGTCAACCTTTGTGCTCATCCTAGTCGATGACGTTTGCTTTTCTGTGGTTTTCTGCCTAATAACCGGTAGATGTAATCCCCTCTTTGTGGTTATCATTATCCAGTTTCGGCATTGATATTCCTTTCACCTTTCGGATATTTGCTCCGAGTAAGCAACTTTATCCCCGGCGGGTCCTCTTTCATTCACCGTTTGCTGGTAATGTTTGTGGTTTCCCCTTTTGATTGGTCATCTTTGCATACCTAGTTTCGGTATCCCGATGCCTTTCGTTTTCGGTCGATCTATCCATTTAACAACCTACAAACCGGTTATGGATAATCTGCCATGCGAGCGTATTATCTATGTTTTGACGGCTATAGATAATACATCTCATGCGCTCTTTGGTCGAAGTCTTGTCCTTCCCAGTTGAGTAAGATTCGTCTTCCTTGTGGAATCGAATGTCCATCCTTTAACAAGATTGCTTTTCTAGCCCTCTTCAGGATAATGAGTGTTTTGGAATACAAACCAATTCACGCTTTGGTCGGTCACCGGTTTCATGCCTACAACCCGGTATCCTTGGTGTTTCTTCCTGTCTGCTCTCTGTCGTGACCTTGATCCCCAGTGAGCTACCTCTCCGTTGGTGTCGATAAACGTTGAGTTTTTCCTATGCGTCCGTTGACGTATAGTTGTTTTCCTTCCCCAGTGAAGTATTCTCCTCTCCGTTGGTGTCGATAAACGTCGAGTTTTTCCTAGTTGTCCGTTGACATCTAGTTGTATTTTCCCCACAGGTCATCCGTTGATGTCTGTTCTCCTCTTCGTTGGTGTCGATAAACGTCGAGTTCTTCCCATTCATCAGTAAATGTATGGTCGATCTTTTTTTGGTGTCAGTAAACATCATCTTTCGATGTCGGTAAACGTCGAGTTTTCTCCCATTCATCCGTTGATGTCTGGTCGAGTCTTCCCATTCATCAGTAAATGTCTGGTCGATCTTTTTTGGTGTCAGTAAACATCATCTTTCGATGTCGGTAAACGTCGAGTTTTCTCCCATTCATCAGTAAATGTCTGGTCGATCCTTTGTTTGATGTCGGTAAACATCATCTTTCGATGTACATCTTTTTGTTTCCCCAAGCTAAGTTCTCCTCTCCGTTGGTGTCGATAAACGTCGAGTTTTTCCTAGTCGTCCGTTGACGTCTGGTTGTATCCCTTTCTTTCCCAGTCATTCATTAATGTCTGGTTACCTCTCCGTTGGTTCCGATAAACGTCGAGTTTTTCCTAGTCGTCCGTTGGCGTCTAGTTGTGATTTCTATTCCCGTTCATCGTCCTTTGACGTTTGGATGTGGTTCCTTTGTTCTGAGGAAAAATCAAAACCCCCAGTGATAAGTATCAGATCCCAGTGGAAGCGCCCGTTGGTGAACTTTCCTTTCTCGGATCCCCGCAGAGTGCAAATTTCTACGGTTCTTTGGTATTCAATCCCTGTTTACCCTGAAAGTCTGACAGTCGTTGCTCTCATCCATTCGGGTTCCCAGTTGATTGAATAGGGGCAGCTGTAGCACCTCAAATTTGCACCTCCCATTTTGTACATTCATTTTCATTTTAGGTCATTAACATTGCATTATCATTTGCATAGTCAACAGTCATCAGGCAAGATCAGTCAAGACTGGTCATGAGATTCAGCTGTGCAAGCAAGCAAGTGCATTTCCTATTGAAGCAAAGCCCTAGGGTTGGTTCATTGAGTTCATATGACCTAGGGATCATTTTGAAGTGGTTTGGCCAAAGGTTGGATGTTCAGAGATCATCAGTCAAGATGCAATTCATCTGAAACCCTAGAAAGTCAACCAAAGTCAACTGTGCATGAAACCATGGATTTGAAGGTGGGAGATGGTTAGAGAGGCCTCATTCATGTCCATACAAGTCTCATTTGACCTTTCAAACATCAACAATGAAGAATTTGAAGTCAGATGAAAAGTTTCCAAAAATAGCAGGTGACCTGTAATTTGAAACTGCCAAAAATGGAAAGGTCTTCTCCTTAAGATTACATGTCCAAGAAAGCTTCAAATGAAATTTTGTCCAACATGAAAGTTGAAGATCTTGTTCTCCCTTCTCCAAAAAGTCCAAGAACATGAATTTCCCATGTGTGGTTGGCAAGATATGGATCAATCTTTGCCAAGTGATTTTGAACTTCAAACATGCATAACTTTTAAACCATAAGGCCAATTGGAGTGGTTCTTTTTGCAACATTCATGTCTTGACCTCTACTATCCAAATCATGCACCACAAGCCATGCATTCTCATCACATAATTATTTGATTTTTCACTTGATTTTTGGATGGAATTTTCAAATTTTAAAATAATGCATTGTTTACACATGGCAACATTTCCATTGGCTTACAAACAGAATTTTGAGTGGATTTAGGCCCAAATTCGTGTACTGTAGCATCATTCCATGCACATAAGGTGAATTGACCAAATTTGCACTTACACTTGCATTTCCACTAATCTTTGGCATTTTGGCTAAGTGAGATTAAGAGCATCATTAGTCTATCATATAAAAGCATAAGCCTAACAGAAAATGGAAAAACAGCTCATAATTTTTCAGATCTGAAACTTTCTTCCACTTTGCTCTCAAACTTTTTCTTCATTTTTCTGCAATTTTCTTCGAAGGCATTGTTTGGTTCTTGCTTAATCCATCATACACGAGCATAGTTGAAGAAGATTGAAGCAAGCATTCATCATTTTCGAGCTGAATCAAGGATTGTAGCAAGTAGCATCATCCATGGCAGCTGAGGATTGGAGCAAGATCCAGTGCAATTGAGCTATAAACCTTCATCCACATCCTTGTACAAGAGTGTTAGATTATCTGTTTCAACATTACAAGTCCTGAAAACACTGAATTCACTTCTGCAATCTCTTGAAGGTCAGTTTTCGAATGTCACCATTCTTGAAATCATGATATGCGTTTTGTAGATCTTTGATTCATGAGCATGCTGAGCTTTGTATCTTTGATTTTCATCAAGAGTTGACTTAGTTATGATGAATTTAAGTTTGGTACACAAAACTTCTTTTGCTCGATCCGTGCTTGATAGGGAGAATTAGGTTAAAATGAGCTTAGATTGTTGATGTGCTTGGAAAGACGGATCCATTGATATGCATTTTGTTAATTTCTGTGAACAATTGTTCTTGAGCCTTTGAATGTTGATGAACATGTATGAAGATTAGGGTTTCTTTCCCAGAAAGTGTGTTAGATCTGTTTTTGCCTTGCCTGCATGCGATTTCTTGTTTATGGTCGTGTATTGGTTGCATGTGATCCAACGTCTCCAGATGATTGGTGTAGCGCGCTTCTAACTGCCATGTCAGCTTAAATGAAACACAGCGCTTCATTGTAGCGCGCTTTGGTTTGAATTGATACATGCTTCGATTCCCTGCTGAAGCATTTCCACATTTTGCCTTCACATTTTATTTCCATTTATCTCATATGTTCATACCATGCCTTGTTCATGCTTTTTTAATTTTTTCTCCATTCCAAAATCCATAACTTCATGAATATTAATCCAATTGAGATGAGGTTTTTTGCATAATGTTCATCATGATCTCTACTATTTTTTGATGATTTTTCCAGAAATTGTGCACGCATGGATTTTAATTTTGGCTAGGGATTGTGTATACATGTGTTTTCTTGACATGCCTTGCCATTTTGATTGTGAAATGATGAGATTTGTTCCAACACTCTTGAAATTTTACATACTTAAAATAGACATCCTAATGGTCATTTTGGTATAGAGTTTGCATTTTTCCTATTCCTGGTTGATGAGATATGATCTGTTGAATGTAGGTGTGACAATGTGTGTCACACCATTGCTTGCTTGACTTGAGGATTTTATTTGCCATGCCAATTCAATGCCAATTAATCTGATTTTTTTCATGATGATACTTCTGGATGTTAGGATTGCTTGTGAATTTTTGTGGAAATTTTGGGATTCAATTTGGATTTGTTTAAGATTTTCCTTTCTGTTTGACCATTTATGGACTTTTTGAGAGTCATGAATTTAGAAGATTTGTGAAATGCTTGATGTTTATCATATGAACTTAGAATTTTGCACATGTTTTCTAGACACTTTGAAGTTTGTCTTGGCTTTGATTGGATGCATTTATCATGTGTGGATTCTGTTTTATGCTTGTTTGAAGTTGATGTATGAAATTGTGCCTCCATTGAGCTTGATTGTGCATACCTTGCCTTATGGAATTTATTTTCTATGCTTCCAATTATCCAAATGACTTGAATTTTGGTATGATAATCATGTTATGAGTTCTGTTTAGCCATGATTTTTCTTGAGATTTATTGAACCATTTTTTAGTTGATGTAGATTGGTTCATTCTGTTTGCTTCAATGAGCTTTGAACTTGCATGCTTTGCCTTAGTGGCTTTGTGAAATGAAATTGATTGATGCTATTGATATGAGACCACTTGGACATTGTTCCTAATTGATTGATCTTGATTCATGTCAATTTTCATGTTCTGTTTTGGATTATTGCTCTCTCTTTGACCCTAGGCCTTGTCCTAGTGGTTTGTCTCTCATATTTGAGCTTTGTTTCAGGATAAGAAGCACAATTGCCATACTTGATGATGTTCACTCATTTGGAGTTGATCCATTGCTTGTTGATGACTAATCTTGAGTTTGTTTTGTAGGCTTTGAGACTTAATCCTAGGCCTTGTGGCTTGCACCTTTGTGCATTGATGCTTGTCTGTCTGTTTATGTACAGTTGACTGTTGACCACTAGTCTGTCTGTTTGACTTTTGTTGACTTGTATACTGATTGTGTTAGATTGTTTTCAGGTACCTTAGTTGCTATAGTTCCTTTGTGAACTTGCTTTTGCTTTGCTTGATAGCTTGAGCATTGAGGTATAATTTCTTTTCTTCATGTAGTCTGGAAGACCTGGCCTGTTATGTGGTCAGGCACCTGTCTGAAGTCCTCCTTAAGAGGCAATGCTTGTGTTTGTTTATCTTTGTCCCCTGTACATATCAAAGACCTCCTAAGTGAAGAGGCATCGGCAAATACAAGAGATGTGTAGTCCATCTCTTGCTAATCAGTGAGTCATCCACTTTGCTCACACACCTTGTGTTGATGCATTGTGGATAATAGCCCAAGATCTTTGTTGTGTCGGTCATGTGGATAGAAGAGTTCCAACTTTCTGAACTCCCACACCTTCATTTGTCTGAAGCTCTCCCAGGCTAGGGATAAGAGCTGTGAGGCACACCCCTCACTTCCTATTTCCTCTGCTTCACCCTAACTCTCAATGTTAGGGTTAAGAGCTAACATCACCCTGATACAGTGGTTTGTTTGTCGAGGTTGATATGATCCCTCGACTAAAACCTAACCTTGATTGAGCCAACTGATTGCATATAGTGTGTGCTATTTGTGCTTGTGTGTTTGTGCTTTTTTTTTAGTTTAGCTTGCTTCCTGTGCAAGTTGGGTTTAGTTTGGCTTGCTTCCTGTGCAAGTCATGTTTAGGTTAGCTTGCTTCCTGTGCAAGTTAGATAGCAACCGTAACTTAGGGATGATATGCATGATAACTTCTAGGCTCGAGTCGTAGTCTCCCTAGTAGTTTGTCTCCCTTTGTATCTGGTTAGGCTAGTCCTTTTTCCCTGCGTAGGGTAACTACGTCGCCCTGATCCTCATACCAGATGAGGTACGTAGGCAGGAGATGAGCAGATCTCTCCGGGCGCCCTTTTGTTTTGTTTGTGTGAGTTGTTTCTCCTTTTCTGGTTGGAGTCCGACGTAAGTCCAGCGATTGGCAGTCGGTTTCCTATGTCTTGTTTGCTTGTTGGAGTCCAATGTAAGTCCAGCGATTGGCAGTTGGTTTCCAGTGTGCGTGTGTTTGGTTCGGAGTCTGATGTAAGTCCAACGATTGGCATTCGGTTTCCATGTTCGCCTGTTTTGTGTGGAGTTTGACGTAAGTCCAGCGATTGGCAGTCGATTTCCTGTGTGGTTTTGTTTGGCGTGCGTGAGCCGAACTACGAGTGCTCTGATTCTTCTTTAATCCGAGAAGATACGTATGCATAGGATGCGACATCCTAGCGAGCATGTTTTCCCCTGTCCCGAACTATGTCGACTCTGATGTCTATGCCTGATAGACTACGTAGGCCCAGGATGCGATATCCTGCCGAGTTAGTTTCGTTTGTTTTCTTGTGTCCCTTTCAGCCAGTGTTAGATGTTTGAGCAGTGTTTTAGCAACCATTTTCCTTCCTTTTGTGCGTGGATCCCGTCGAGTACGACGGATGCGTAGGGGTGCTAATACCTTCCCTTCGCATAATCGACTCCCGATCCCATTCTCTTTGGTCGCGAGACCATGTCTTTTCCAGGTTTACTTCGAGCGTTTCCTTTCCCTCTTTTGGGATAAATAACGCACGGTGGCGGCTCTGTTGTTTTCGTTTCCCGCCGGTTTTTTCGCGTAATGCGACAACGGTGAATGAAACTTCCTGAACAGATATAATTTATGAAGGCTTTGACAATAATCTCGTCCGATTGATTCCGGTCCTCAAGGGTATCTATTCCTATGTCCTTAGTGAAAAGACATTTGATTATGTAACCTAATTACTATGTCCATAAATAATTAGGTTCATACTCAAGCATTCGAATATCAAGAATTTCCGGTCAGACAGAAAATCCCTAGTCCTAGGCGATCTTTACTATCCAAAGTTCTTATACAAATCAATGAATAATTGATGTCCAGCTAAAACTATTCATATTAATCATCATTCGTTGGTCCGACGAATAAAGGATAAAGAACGGTAATAAGAACAAATCAATTGAGAAGAAGAAATAGTCAATGCATTCACAAACATAAAATCTGTCACATTCAGAATCAGGGTCACCCCCCTAGCAATGAGGGGTTTAGCTACTCATAATAGAAATAAAAACAAAGATGAACATCGTTGTCATTACAGAATTTCTTGAGGAATCAATCTTCAATCGTCGCAAAACTCTTGAACATATGAATCCTCTGATAATCGTAGAGTCTCCAGGTCTCAAACGCGTCTCTTTTTTTCTCCAAAATTGTCCAACACCTGGAAAATCGTGTTCTCCCCTCTAAATAGCTATTCAGTTGGACTTTTCCTGATTTTGGGCTTCATACGCGTATTGCCCAGTCTGGTACGCGTACTGCACGTAAGACAACCTCTGGTACGCGTATTGCCCAGTCTGGTACGCGTATTGCCCATTCTGGTACGCGTATTGCCCAGTCTGGTACGCGTATCACCAGAAGCTTGTCTTTTTGCTAGATTTTCCATCCCTCTGGTCATATACGTATGCTACGCGTACTGGGAAGGTCCATACGCGTATCATGTAAGGCCATACGCGTATGGACAACAGGTTCTCCAAGAATTGATTTTTTTCTTCTGTTTTCTTGCTCGGGCTTAATTTCGCATCTGACGTTTGATTTCCTGAGCTTCCAGACTAGTTTTTGACCTGCTAACATACCCAAAAGTGTAAAATATCCTCAAGAAACTCATAAGTAACAACACACTTTATATTATAGAATTGAGCTTATATCTAACTAAAAATGCTTCAGTTTACACAGTTTACCTGACTTATTTACGGTTAAATACTGAAATGTCTAGCATAAATGGTGACTGATCACAACCCCAAACTTAGCTTGTTGCTTGTCCTCAAGTAACATTTTATTACCATCAAAGATCATGTCACCCCAAACTTACTGTAAAACAGTTCTTGCCACAATACTGCTGAAATCTTTCGCACTGGACCTCTTGATGTTTTTTCAGGTTTTTTGATTTTTCCACATAGCCAACGAGCTAGAAACTCTTTCCCTTAGAGATATGACTTTACCTGTCAGCTTATATCACACTCTCACCAAGTCTCTCTGGGTTAAAGTGTTATCACTCTCAAATCACAATATGCAATATCAAATCAGAAGTTTGAATAAATTCTCTCATCCTATCAACATGTACAATCACACACACTTTTTGAGGTCTTTTGGGTTGTAACGGGGCTTTGGTTTAGGTAGGGTATGAAATTTGAACAGAGGTTTTTGGTTCAGAGTACATGAAATCATTCTCTCACTACGTTTCTTTCCTATTATTCCTGTAGGGTTTTGTAATCCTCTTTTCCTTTTATCTATAGTGAATGTAGCATTTTTCAAAAGCTGTTCTTTTATTGTTTTTCGCTTTTCTCTTTCTTTCTTTTCATGTTGTTGTTGTTTTTATTTTTTTTTCTCTTTTTTTTTATACTACATTCACTTACTATTCACTTACTGCAAAGCTACCCCAAACTTAAAGGTTGCTATTCCAACAGCAACCCCAAACTTAGATAGAAACGTAGAGATGAAATCAATCCTCACATACTCTGAACAGGGTAGGATAGTTACAAGGTCATGGATTTAGAAAAACGGGTATATCAGAAATCAATGATTAACAGGCTCAACAAGGTGAAACAATGGATAATAATAAGAGATGGGATGGCTAGAAAGGCTCTAGGTGATTAAACAAAAACATGCCTCAGTGTGTGTATTCGTACAGCTAATAATAACAAAAGAACATACGCAAACCAAGATTGATAAAGACATACCTGATATCTCTCATATGATGATAAGTGTTTGGCTTTTTCTGATCTCACCAGGACGGGTTAAGCTGACTTGTTCTATCATACCTCTGAGTTCAAAGCTCATGTGCTCGTGGTTCTGATGTTAATCTTAACCAGTGCGTCCAATCATAAACAACAGTATCTACAGTCAAGGGGACTGAATGAGAGGACACCCAAGTATTTGGTGTAAGTGATCAAAATAACCAATAGCCAGACATAGTCACATATCTAACGAAATAAACAGGAAAATGTAGGTAAACAAAATCAAATTCATTAGATTAAGACAACCCATAATAGGTGATTACATCAAAGCAAAAGAAAATAAAAACTGACTCAGATGACATGAACAAATGCTAAATAAAACTAAAATTCAAATTTCAACTGACTCGACAAAATTAAAATAACAAAAAAAATTCAAACCTCCCTTGGGTTGCCTCCCAAGCAGCGCTTCGTTTAACGTCGCATGGCTCGACGGGACACCTCATACTCAGATGAGTTTAACAGTTTCAATTGGTCCCCCTTCACCGGGATTATATGGTTTCAACCTCTGACCATTAACCTTGAAGGTATCGTCATTCTTCTCATTTAAAACTGCTGTGGTTCCCCCTTTCTTTGGTACCACATGCACAGGACTTACCCACGAGCTGTCAGAAATGGGGTAAATCATTCCCGAATCTAACAACTTTACAACCTCTTTCCTTACCACTTCTTTCATCGCTGGATTTAACCTCCTTTGTGGTTGTACTACCGGTTTCTGATTATCCTCCATCAGTATCTTATGCATGCATACTGTGGAGCTAATCCCTTTTAAATCCTCAATAGTCCAACCAATACCACTTTTATGTTTCTTCAGTACCTTTTCATCTTCTAATTCTGGTGAAGCTCTCAGATCCTCCCACCTGCGTGGTTTGGATTTCATCCAAGGGGGTTGTGTATCCAGCATAGCAAGCACTTCTTTTTCTTTTTCATCATCCTTCTCCTCAATCTCTCTGACCGACAGACTAAGAACTCTTTCCAACGGTAATTCAGGAAACTTTCTTTGAATTGTGCTAGTTACAATTTGATCAATTACTTCCACGGAGTGGTTTGTACAGATATTCTCTTTATGTTTCATAGTATCTCGGACATCAATTCTGAGCTCTTCATCATATACCTTTAGGGTCAAGGTACCTCCCTCCATGTCTATCATGCATCTACCTGTTTCTAAGAAAGGTCTGCCCAGAATCAGAGGTATCTCTTCATCTTCTGGCATTTCCAAAATTACGAAATCAACAGGAAAAACAAATTTATCAACTTTGACCAGAACATCCTTAACTACCCCAAAAGGTCTCTTTACTGAGTGGTCAGCAAATTGAAGTGTCATTCTGGTATCTTGAACATTTCCAATTCCTAGCTTCCTGTAAATAGACAAAGGCATAAGGCTAACACTAGCCCCCAAATCAATCAGCGCCCTTTTAAAAGACCTATCTCCAATGGTACACGGGATGGTCACAGAACCTCTATCTGGCTTCTTCACTGGAATCTTCATACCCTGCAAAATAGCACTACAAGTTTCAGTTAGTATAACAGGGTCAGTGTCAGTGGTGCGCTTCTTGGAGATGATGTCTTTCATGAATTTCGCATAGATAGGCATCTGCTCGAGTGCCTCAGAGAATGGAATATTGATTTCTAATTTCCTGAACAACTCCATGAATTTCTGAAATTTTTTCTCATCTTGCTTCTTCTTTTTGTTTCTTTGTGGGAATGGAAGCTTAATGATGGGTTTTGGTTCAGGTAGCCTTTCTTGTACCACCGGCAGTATCACACTTTCTTCCTCAGGTGGTGTCTTGTTTTCTAAGATTTCCAGGTCCACTTCTCGCAATTGATCTTCTTCTTCATCCTTATTCTTAAGATCTTCAACAGATCTTCCGCTTCTTGTTGTTACCGCACTCACATTATGGTGCTCCCTCGGATTTGTCACTGTTGCACTAGGTAATGCGCCCGGTGTTTGAGAATTTGTTATCTATTGTGTTATCTGACCCAATTGAATCTCCAGATTTTTGATGGATGCATTGGTGTTTTTCTGATCATTCCTGGTTTCTTCCTGGAATTGCATAACCTGAGTCGCCATCTTCTCTATAGCAATCTCCCAATCCGCTTTCTTTGGTACTTGTTGCTGATAAGGTTGCTGTTGCGACTGATATTGTGGTTGGTAAGGTGGTTGTTATTGTGGAGGTCCTTACTGATCTTTCCAAGAGAAATTAGGATGATTTTTCCACCCCAGATTATATGTATTTGAGTAGGGATTATTCGGCCTCAGGTAATTTATAGCTTGCACTTGTTCTGCAGTTGCAACACAATGCATGGCAAAGTGTGGTCCACTACAAATCTCACAAATCATAGTCTGAACCGGTTGAACTTGAGCAATAGTCTGGGTACCTAAATTCATCGCTTTCAGTCTTCTTTCAACCTCAGCTGCAATCTGGCCTTCCATTTTCACTACCTGATTTGCTAATTTCAAGTCAATTTTTCCCTCCGGCTGATTCACAGTACGGTCATATAATTCCAAATGCTCATTCGCTGCAATAGCTTCGATGATTTTTTTGATACTGGTTGCTGTTGAAAAATTAGACGAGCCACCAGCAGCTGTATCAATGAGTTGTTTCGTTCTCATCTTCAGCCCGTTTACAAAATTCTGCATTTGTTCAGTTTCATCCAGATTATGTGTAGGACATGCAACTAAACATCTCTTGAATCTTTTGTATGCATCTCCAAGTGTATCTCCGTCTTTCTGTTTAAAATTCACAATGTCATACCTCTTACGGATATACACAGAAGCAGGAAAATACTCGTTCAAGAATGTTGTTTCCATTTGTTGCCAAGTAGTAATGCTTCCTGCGGGTAGGGAATAGAACCATTCCTTAGCATCCTCAGATAACGTGAATAGGAACATGACCAATCTCTTTGCCTCTTCAGAATGCCCATTAATTTTTAATGATGTAGTCATAGTTAGAAACCTCTGCAGATGCTTGTTTGCATCCTCATTGATCTTTCCTGAAAAAGGTTTGCTTTCTAACTGACGGATAGTTGAGGAATGTAACTGGAAGTGAGCAACATTAACAGGTTGGTTAACAATGGTCAACCGCACTGCTGGGTTATTCTGTCTGCCATAGTCACCTAAAAGTCTTTCCGCTGGGGGTGGGTCTGCAGCCATGTTAACAGTGTCTGGATGTGAATCTGTGTCTGACTCAGATTTTTCGGAGTGAACAGAGACTGGTGTGCCAGGTGTGGCCGGTTCTTCGATGTCAGAGTTTTCCAGTTTCTTTCTTCTAGCTTCTCTGAGCTTTGCGCGCAATGTTCTCTCTGGTTCTGCGTCAAAATGAAAATCAGCTGAGGCCTTACCTCGCATACACAGATTAGACAGAAATTAGTTATAGTAACAATAAAAAAAAAATTAACAGTAAATAAAATTTTGGATGCAGAGCAACAAAATTCTAATTGAAAATAAATTAATAAACTCTATTATCTTTGGCAGTCCCCGGCAACGGCGCCAAAAACTTGATGGGAAAATAGCAAGTGTACTATTTTTCTCACTGTAGTAATAAAAGGGAAATTCCCCGTTTGTCGATCTCAATGACTGCTTGACGATACAGAGTTTATCGATTATTTCAATTAGACAAAAAGCTTTGGTTTTTGTGATATGAGTAATTGTACTATCAATTGCAAATAAATAAAACAAATACAATGGTTGAACGAGAGATAAATTAGAGTAGATTGCTAGGGTACGGTGAATGAAACTTCCTGTAACAGATATAATTTATGAAGGCTTTGACAATAATCTCGTCCAATTGATTCCGGTCCTCAAGGGTATCTATTCCTAAGTCCTTGGTGAAAAGACATTTGATTATGTAACCTAATTACTATGTCCATAAATAATTAGGTTCATACTCAAGCATTTGAATATCAAGAATTTTCGGTCAGACAGAAAATCCCTAGTCCTAGGCGATCTTTACTATCCAAAGTTCTTATACAAATCAATGAATAATTGCTGTCCAGCTAAAACTATTCATATTAATCATCATTCGTTGGTCCGACGAATAAAGCATAAAGAACGGTAATAAGAACAAATCAATTGAGAAGAAGAAATAGTCAATGCATTCACAAACATAAAATCTGTCACATTCAGAATTAGGGTCACCCCCTAGCAATGAGGGGTTTAGCTACTCATAATAGAAATAAAAACAAAGATGAACATTGTTGTCATTACAGAATTTCTTGAGGAATCAATCTTCAATCGTCGGAAAACTCTTGAACATATGAATCCTCTGATAATCGTAGAGTCTCCAGGTCTCAAACGCGTCTCTTTTTTTCTCCAAAATTGTCCAACCCCTGGAAAATCGTGTTCTCCCCTCTAAATAGCTATTCAGTTGGACTTTTCCTGATTTTGGGCTTCATACGCGTATTGCCCAGTCTGGTACGCGTACTGCACGTAAGACAGCCTCTGATACTCGTATTGCCCAGTCTGGTACGCGTATTGCCCAGTCTGGTACGCATATCACCAGAAGCTTGTCTTTTTGCTAGATTTTCCATCCCTCTGGTCATATATGTATGCTACGCGTACTGGGAAGGTCCATACGCGTATCATGTAAGGCCATAGGCGTATGGACAGCAGGTTCTCCAAGAATTGATTTTTTTCTTCCGTTTTCTTGCTCGGGCTTAATTTCGCATCTGACGTTTGATTTCCTGAGCTTCCAGACTAGTTTTTGACCTGCTAACATACCCAAAAGTGTAAAATATCCTCAAGAAACTCATAAGTAACAACATACTTTATATTATAGAATTGAGCTTATATCTAACTAAAAATGCTTCAGTTTACACAGTTTACCTGACTTATTTACGGTTAAATAGTGAAATGTCTAGCATAAATGGTGACTGATCAACAATTATAGAGGATTGGATTTTAATGTCATTCCATTCTGGGTCCAAATCTGGGGGATACCTATAAAGATTCTGACTAAACACATGGGATGTAAAATTGGCTCCAAATATGGAGAGGTTATGGAATCAACATGTACAACTATCCTAATAAGGTTACCATTGTCAAAACTAAGATCACATTTAACGTTAGAAAACCTCTTAAGTCGGCCATGCACAATGGTAGTGTGAAAGATGGCACAATTAGTCCTTAATAATTTTCAAATTTTCAAATTTGGTCCTTTTAACTTTCAAAATTTTCAATTTGATTTATTTTTAAAATTTTAAATTTTACCCAAAATTTTTAAGCTTTATAAAAAGGACTTTAAAAAATGACAATTGGACCGAGCTAATTTTACCGGGCCCTAAAAGGAATAGCCCAAAAGGACATAAGTCGAGTCAATTGCACCAATATTAGGCTAAAGCCCCTCGGTCGGTCCATAGATCACCTTAAAGGCATGAGAAGTTACCCTATTGGCATGGACCTAGCTGTCATAATAAAAACCAAGTTTCCTATTGATTCAACTAATGGGGTACGTCAAGTGCATCGAATCAGTCAAGGGATGAGGAATAATTGCTTCATCCACGATTACAGTAAGAATCCAATCTTCTCACTCATGTGTCTTTGACTGAAATTAGGGGAAACCACTCCTCTTGACTCTGATCTAGGCTCAATGGATTTCTTATATATATACACCCATTTTATAGAAATTAAATGGATCTACAATTCTCTTCAAAAACACTTAGAAGGGAGCTCTTCACGACTCTTACATGGGCGAGCTCTCAATACTCTCAAACACTCTAAAACTTTAGATAGTCATACATAAATATAGTTATCCTTTATTGTAATTTTTTGCAAGTGCAATTGACCCCTATTTTTTAGCGAGTACAATTGGCGCCCGCAATGAGGACATAGTAAGAATGACATGAGCCACCCTCGTAATCAACGAACAACTGCCTGCCTGCCTGCCTTTATTGTCTTATCTAGTATGATAAATAAGCGAGTAACTACTTTAGCTGGTAGTAGTTTAGGTGGCGATCATGAGGCTCGTGCAGATATGTGTGCCTTTATGGATAATTTTCACCACAATAACCAGATGTTGAAGGATAATATCTTTAACCTCCAACATCGCCAGACATATCCTGTCGAGGAGATAGATTCTTTGGATCCTTAACCTCTATCATATGAGAATTGAGGAGTCATTATACTAGAAAGCTTAAAGTAGAATTCACTCATAAATTTTAATGGAAGAAGTGTTCCCTATGAGCATGACTAAGGGTTCTGCATACATATTAGACTAGGAGGCGTTTGAAAGAATTTACCTTGAACCAAAAGACCTAAGGCCCTTCAAAGGATCACTAGTTTGATTCTCTAGAGAAGAGGTACAAGTAAATGGGTATATCACCTTGAGGATCATCTTTAGAGAAGAATATCAAGCTAAGGAGATAAAGGTTAGATATATGGTTATCGATGCCCCATTTTCATATAATATGATTATAGGGCAACCGACTAGGCGTCGCCTTGTCTACTCTATGTTTATGCACGTAGTACTCACTCCCCAATGGACGACTGGGGGTTATCCAATGATATTAAGAGATCACTAGAAAGTGTTACTCATAAAGCCTCGAGCTAAAGAAAATCCGCACTCAAAGTATGTAGACCAGAAAGATAAGCTCGAAAATAAAGCCACAGAGGAATTCCACGAAGGAAAAAAGACCTCCTCCGCAACCTCTGAGGATATTGAAGGCTAAAGATTAAGGAGATATACCTCTAATGACGTCAACATAACCAACACTTATTTTTCTTCAATATTGTTTGAATATTTTATTTTTATGGGAAAGTATTGTATCTCTCCCAATCGTAAAGAGCAAGTTACTTTATGCGGTGCACTATTTTCCCTTTTTACTCTCTTACAGGAGGTGAGGATTTTTAACGAGGCACCTCACTTTTCATCATGTTAAAGTCTGCATGTTGGCTATCCATTTCTTTGTAGGAAACTTATGAGTTCGAGAGAAGATTTCCCATAGAGGCGATCAAATCATTGGATCCTTAAGTGGGATTATTGCCTCTCAATGAGGCGATCAATAAATTGGTCCTTAAGTGGGATCATTGTCTCCCAATGATGTAATAAATCGCTGGATCCTTAAGTGGGATCCTTATTGCAAAATAAAGCGAACAATTGTTGGATCCTTAAATGCGATCGTTGCCGCTCAATGAGGCGATCAATCACTAGATCCTTAAGTGGGATCCTTGTCGTCCAATGAGATGATCAATTGATAGATCCTTAAGTGGGATGCTTTCCATCCAATGAGGCAATCAATTGCTAAACCCTTAAGTGGGATCCTTGCCACTTAATAGGGTGATAAATATATGGACCCTAAAGTGGGATCCTTGTCGCCTAATGTGGCAATCAAATTGTTGGATCCTTAAATGGGATCCTTGTCACCCAATGAGGTGGTCATATTTAATGAATCCTTAAAGAGGTATCTGTGCATCCCACAAAGGAAATCATGACATCAAACTCCCTTGGGAAAAAGGTTAAAAATAAGAAGATAATGGTAAAAGCGGTTAATATAAAAGGCATCCCTAAGGGACGTCATTGTTCAAAACAATTACAAAAGCCAACAAAGGGGCATAAAATCACAATCGAAATACCCCAAAGGGGCACACAAATGCAAGGGCTGCTAGGGGCCAACATGTAAACCAAACTATCATTCTTTCTTATGGGTCACCACTTCCATAATAATTTTCTCTGGTTGAGGGACCTCAGACTCACCATCCATCATGTTCCCATTCTGGCCTTGAGTTCCTTAAATGAGAGTGAGGCTTTTAGGAGAGTCAGTTGACTCCTCATCCACCAAAGCACCATCTCACACGACTTTGAGAAAGTGAAAGAGACTCTCATCCAGATTGGGATAGAGGAAGAGAATTTGTTCCATAACATGCTCAGAATATGCCGGAAGCAAACAATACTTTGCGGTTAGCTCCGACACCTCATTTTCCAAATCCTTATGGCGAAGGAGAGAATTATTCAAGGAGTTTTGAAGATATTTATTCTCAGTAGAGATCTCTTTGGCCCTGGCTTTAACATCCTCCAGTCTCTTCTCCCACTTCTCCTCGTCTTGCTATAGGGACTATAACAACCTTTGACTCTCATTATAGGTCTCTGTGTGCTCATTGAGCATTTCCTATAGCTCTTTCATTGCCTTATCTCACCTTCATTGCTCAACATCATATAGCAGGAGCGCCCTCAGCAAAACAATATTCTTCATGTTCACAATGGTCGAGATCGGTTTAGAGCAAAAAGTTTGGTAATTGACGGTGAACTCTTTAGAAAAAGGAAGGTGAGAGCTTTTGAACTGGATAGTGTCAGGGCCTACATCATTCCACCAAGCCGTGGGAGAGAAAAGGGGCTCTTCTATAAAGGGCGTCATCCTCCCCCTTGTCGATGACGAAAGAATAACCATTTTCTAACCTTTGAGCCTTGGTATCTGGCAAATTTGGAGCCAACTCCCAAGCTAACCTTTTTCACCCTTCGAGGATGAAATCCTCATGATAAATTTTTAAGTTGTTGGTACCTGAGCTGGAAGACTTAAGCTTCTCCCATCTTTGTCTATGCTCTTCGGCCAAAATCCTTGTCATTTGATCTTCAAAGTAATACACGAATCATAGATGGTATACAAAAGCCTTTGAATTGAGATAGAAGGTCATTTACCTACATAGACAGCCAGATGTTTTCATCCCTCCAACCAAATATTAATTACTTATCAAAAATACATAACATCGAACTGCCATGAGAAGTAAACAATCATTCTCCTTAAGGAAAGGAACACCGAGTCATACCCCGTGATTATTGCTGGATCATTCGTCCAAGAGAGAGGAATGAGAAGGGGGGGGGGGCACCATCATATCCCATCTTCCCAAGGGAATCGTCTTGCCCCCTCACTCGGACAAACTTGTCCTTCTAATACTTATAATGATTGGAGTGGGAGGTGAAAAGGCCTCTCAAATGTCGACTACTCAGGGACACCTAATTACCTTTCGATGGTTTAGGGATGAAAAATAGAGAAAAAGACCCCCTAATGTCCAAATCATCGCAAACCATCTTAAAGGCCCTAATATAGTCCAAACTATTTGGAAACACATGAGATGGAGAGAAATTAAGAACTCTTAAGATATTTGTGGAAAATGTGGAAGAGGAAAAAGAAGTCCCATACATTTGATGAAAGAGAGGTAAAAATAAAGGTACAGTGAAAGAGGTTCGGAGGAGACAAACATAGTCACCCTATTCGACAACGAGCAAATCTTCAAGATGACTCATTCCACATCCTCCGAAGAAGAAACATCCACTTCCGATTGGAAAATATGGATTTATTCTTCATAGGTGTAACTAGAGACAAAGTCACCAGCGTCCTTGGACACGACAGAGAAGGAAGACATTTTATTCTTAAGAAAATAATAGAACAAAAAGAAATCACCACCACCATTATAATCATCAAAAAAAGACCACTGAATTAAAGTCATACATCTAGTGTAAAAACCTCATCTTAAACATACCTTCATCAAAATTCACTACAAAAAATAAAGAAAATAAATAGAATTCATACCTGAGAGAAATGCTGCGAACAAAGAGATGACAAAGGAAAGTAACTTATACAAACTTGTAGAAAGATAGAAAAATGGAACAAAATGCAAATAAGGAATTATGTTATAGTGGAAAACATAAAAGACTGTCTGAATCCCCTCAGGGTTTTAGAAAAACTCAAGACATTTCTGACATGTGCCACTAACATTTACGGTCTCGAAAAATATGCCATAATTGATTACATTAAATAAAAGTACGCACAAATGCAGGGTGATTGATTAACATCCATGTCTAACACTTCTTAGTAAAATAGGGGACATCTGGAAACTGACTCATCCATCGAGGGTCATGATAAATAGACGCCTTCAGCTGAGGGACTCGCCCTTGGATGAAAGACTCACCCTTTTTATATATATACGCCTTCAACTGAGGGACTCACCCATATCTAAGGGAATCACATTTTTTTATAAATAAAAATACATTCATATGAGGGTCTCACCTCTATCTGAGGGACTCGTCCTGCGAGTACGGTCACTCTCGAATAAGGAGTGCGCTTTAAATGGAAAAGGAGTTTAAAAACACTTTATCATTAGAAATGCCCTCGTACTTGAGGGATAATGTAATGTTATATTTGTGGAAGTCCTAAACTAGGACGCCTTTGCCCATTAATCATGTATCCTAGGTGATAACTCGGACACCCGCCTAGAGGTATCCGTGACGTATGAGTCAAGAAAGAGAGAGTATCCACTAACTCTTAGATAGGTGATCAATAATTTCCCCTGATAAGAAGGGAGTGGTTGACGCCACCAAGGGGACTCAAACCCTAGGTCCAAAGAGACTTTATAAATACTCTTCTCCCTTAAGGAAAAATGGGAGATCATTCTTTACACCCCAAAAGAGCACAACACTTATTAAAGTCATAACACCATGACTAATCATAACCATACATTAGCTCCCAAACGTCATCGGTCATCTAGAGAGCCTTTTACCTCACGTGAGCAGGACTCTTAAACTACCTCAAAATACTACTGCACAGGGCTCCTTACCATCGTCGGAAAGCTCTAACCACCATATCATGTTATAAACCTAATAAAGCATTTGAATCTCCCTGCCATTGCAAGAGGAACACACACATGTACTTTTTGAAAGTACAATAATTTAAGTTAAACTTATTTATTGTACGAACATAGTTTTTAGCTCAAATTCGACTCATTTAGCCCATGAATCAAATCCCATTAATTAATTATCGAATAAAATTTTAAACTATTTTCAAATTGATTTAATTCATAACCAACCCTATTTGAAAGGAACCATATTTTCTTTACAAGTCATCTTAGCAATGAGTTGAATTATTTTTTGAGTAAATAAATTCATAATTTACCCACAACTTTCCCTTGGCTAAATGTTTATAAAATTTCCTGCCACATGTTCGTTTTTTATTGTTAAAATCTCGAGTTAATTACAGTTAAGTCGTGAGTAAGTTTTGATTAAATTTTCACCATGAAAAACTTATCTAGTTCTTGTTACGCAGTGGATAAATTTTCAAAAAACTTTGTTACAAATATTCATGTAGATTAAAATAAAATAATGAAAAAGATAAAGATAATTTTTTCTTTTATAACTTGTAAGGGTGAAAATATAATTGTAGGAGTATGTAGTAAAGTTTTTCACAAATTTGCAATTGGCCCAAAAGATATTAGGCCCACTAACAACACGCTAGCCCATGTCATTGGAAAAGTTTGTTCACACAGTGTAGTTAGTACATAAAAATCAGAAGAAAAAGTCACTTGATTTTTCCACATTGGCGAATAGAGATTTTTCTAAGCACTACACAAGATATTTCACACCGACTTACGAGAAAAAAAACTATGGCGACACTCGATTCCGACGTGACGATGGTTCCCGCCGGTGAAGCCTCAAGCAGTGCCGCCGGTCCCTCTTCCAAGAAGCCAAAGCGATTCGAGATCAAAAAGTGGAACGCGGTATCTCTCTGGGCTTGGGGTAAGCTCTTCTTCCCAGTTTCTTTCCTAACCCTAATTCCCAAATTTTCACCGTCGCTTTTTTCGTCTAATTGATTTGATTTTGTTTCTGTGATTGAAGACATCGTTGTCGATAACTGTGCTATTTGCCGGAACCACATCATGGATCTCTGTAAGTTTGCTTTATACATATTCGAATTTCAAAGCAATTATTCAATTAATCTTGTTTCGTTTTGAGGTGATTACTCTTCTGGTTTTAGGCATCGAGTGTCAAGCCAACCAGGCTAGCGCTACTAGCGAGGAGTGCACAGTTGCTTGGGGTATGTTCCAAAACCCTCTTATTTAAATACCTTTTAACATATTTATGTTAATCTGCTGCTAGTATCTCTTACTGTTGAAGCTAAGTGTCTGTTTGGTTATGCGGCGACGACAATTGCTTCTGGATAAATTGATTTTGTAGAATTGATTCTGGTTTAAATTGAGTTGAATGCATAGTCACATAATTACAGTTCGCGCGTAAGGTTTGCAGTAA
This sequence comes from Lathyrus oleraceus, assembly GCF_024323335.1. Classification (NCBI taxonomy): domain Eukaryota; kingdom Viridiplantae; phylum Streptophyta; class Magnoliopsida; order Fabales; family Fabaceae; genus Lathyrus; species Lathyrus oleraceus. Next base: position 427,359,262 of record NC_066585.1, on the reverse strand, counting down.
ATGCCCATTGACCAAATATAAATTATATAAATTTCAAATTTAAATGAAACAATAGTTGTCAAATAAACTAGAAATAAAAAAAATTTAACTATTTTTTAAATTATGTTAAGGTGTGTATCACTTTTATAAAAATGAATACAAATGAACATACCAATTAAAACTAAAGCTTTGGTGAGCTGATATAAGGGTGGTGAGTATACACTAGCTATTTATAATTGATTTTTCAAACAATGTTAATAAAGTAGTCGATGTGGGACTATGAAAGTAGTTGATGTGGGACTATGAGGTCTTTCTCCCAACCAATTTTCATTATAAGTAAACAATTTTTTTTAATAATAACGTACCTATTATTATATTTGAACGTACCATGAACCCAAATAGCGTACTGACTATATACACCCCTCACGTACCTAATTCTTTGAGAGTTGCAAACCTCGTATCCGAATTTGTACCACCTACCAAAATGAATTGTGAATCATGTGACTGGTTGAATGGAAAGTGATTCATAAAAGTGAGTTGAAAAGCAAGTTTCAATGTAAAAGTCATGTTTAAACTCTAAAGCTAAAAATTCTAGCTTTAAGTAGAATCGATTTTGGAGGCAAAATCAAATTCTACTTTAGAGAAACCAAACACTTCAGTATCATTTCAAAATCAATTCTACACCTTAATAATTGTGTCCGCCTCTTTGAAAATTTAAACCAAACACACACTAAGTCAACTTATATGAATTATAAAACGAGTTTGATGATCATACTAATGGTGTGAAACAATATTACAGTACCATCTAATGAGAGATTTTCATTCTTGCATGTCATGCCACTAATTATAAAACATTGAGTGTAATGGTCATACATACCATAGGTGGAAAAATAAATGGATTTTCATTGAATGTTAAATCTGTTGTACCTAATGATGGATATTTTTTTGAAATCCAAAAAACATTATTATGAATATATGTTATAACTATTTTTAAAAGAGACGGCTTTGATCTTTTGCTGCAAGGAAATATCCAATGTATAGGAAGTTTTAATTCAAAAATTACATCTAAATTTATGCTGCAAAGTGGGTTTCCATAATATTCATCAAAACCATTGCCCAAATGTCATTAATGACAATCCTAAGGAGCCTATTTTTTCTTGCTGCTGTTCATTCGTGCTATGTTGGGCCTTTTAATATTGTTAGTAGGTTTGTTGTTGCAATTAACTTTTTTTATCTTGTGTGATACAATAGCGTGGTTAACTATATCTTGAATATAAATTGTAGAGTTAGGCTCAGTTTGAGTTAGTTAAATGCTTATGAATGTTTTTCATCCAAAATATGTAATCTGTTCCAAACTTGCCAATAAATTTATACATTGTGATTAGTGTTATCAAATATCCGCAATTGCGGCGCTATGGTGGCTATACATGGTGATTTTCAGGCTCTCCGCAATGGTAAATATTGGCCGATATTGCGGGTTTTTCCGCCATAATCCTCTATAATTGCACCGCAAAGCGTCCGGTGTGGCGGGATCTGACTCTTCGCCATAGACAACATTGGTTGTGATAGAGAAGAAAAATAAGGAAGCTTCTTACATAGTTGAGGTGCTAAGACTTATTTTAGTTTATATGAAAAGCTATTGTTTAGCAGCCAATATTTTAAATTGACGTGGCTTTTTAGGTTGTTAATTGGAAACGAATCTGTGATTTTTACTGCCTGTCTCTTTCTCTCAAAATCATAGTGACACAATAAACCAATCATGCAAAATATACCTTAGTAAAACTAGACAGGATACCACCGAACTCTTCAATGAGGAAATATTGAACCATATCTTCCACCATATGAGTTTTACTTCAAGTAGTTTTGGAAATAAAACGGAAATACATTCTTATGGGGGAACCATTACATTGACAGTGATGCCTAAAGCTCAACTGTAAACACAATTTCATGGTTTCATGATAATTCGGCAAAAAGCCTACTAAGATGTTAAAATTTATTGATAGGTTGATACTGTAATAATGTCCCTTTACTATTCGAACATTTGCAATGTTGGCCTGCTTCACTTCCTTCCCCTTCAATCCTCCCCATGATGGGAGTGATGAGAAGTTGTGGGTCTCAAGGATTCTTTTTATTCTAACCTTTCCCTCACTGCCCTTTTATGGATATTGAGGAAGGGATGATATCTCCCTAGTTCACATATCTTTGATAGCTAACCCCTTAATGGGACAGTATAATTTGTCATCCTATTTGGGCCTTTCCCATCATTGACACACGGCAAAACACTTATATAATAAGGGAGCTGAAAAAGGCCATCGACCAGAAATTCACCACTGCCAGAAGCTTCCTACCAAAGGAGGTTTTTTGTGAATTTAGAACCAATGGTGGAATTTTAATGAAGTTTGTAGCCTCTAAAGACTATTGATCTCGAGGACAATATTGGGAGCTTTGAATTCAAACATATTAATTGTTCTGTATAGAGTAAATATGAAGGTTTATTTAGTTTCTGCCTATCTCATGTGTGATTAAACTGTTTCGTGATATGGTATACATCTTATACAGGGGTGTGTAACCATGCTTTCCACTTCCATTGCATCAGTAGATGGCTCAAGACTCGTCAAGTGTGTCCTCTAGGTATGCATAATTTCTTTCATATCTCCTTTAATGTTTGAACAACATGGATGGAAGTGCATTTCTTAACGTACTTGTTTTTCTGCTATTGTACAGACAACAGTGAGTGGGAGTTTCAGAAATACGGCCACTAAATCTTTGACATGGTGGAGCAGCATCTGAGTTGCCCATCCTACCTTTTGGAAAAATTGCAGCTGTATGTTATTTTCCTTTTCTTGTCTACTGGATTTATTATCTTCAAGGAAGCCGTCTGTTTAATGGATTTTGATGCTGATGCACACCAACAGCAACATGTAAAGTTTCATTTTTATGTGTGTTTGGAGTAGGTTCAATTTGTTCATTGTTGCTTATATTTTCCAGTTTGTGTTGCCATTGATGATAATATGTCTGCATTATTTTGCATTATCAATACTCTTGTAGACCAACACACTCCAGTAACTGGAGCAATTAGATGAAGAATTGATGTTGGAAATTACAACAGTGACAAACCAAATAAAAGAAAACAAATTTGAATTAAAATGAGTTACACAAATTTCTTTTGCAGAGATTAACTTTATAAAAATACTTAAATATACTAAAAAGCCCTGCAAATAAGTGTCATTGAAAACATTTTTAATATGGTTCTTCATTTTTTTTGGTGTGAAATTAGACTTAATTTGATAACGTGACGAGATTAATTTCATGCAGGCCTCACTTTTTTCCCAAAATTAATCTCAAATTAATCAGTTTAACTCGATGTTTTGTTTTTACATATTTAAACTTAATATAAACTTCTAACAAGAACTTGTGAGTGCTAATAATTGTTGCGCAAATTATCTTCAAAACATTATACTGGAGTTGGAACAGCTCTTGGTAATAAATTTGTTGGATCAAATCAGGATCAAATACTAATTCAAATAAACCTTTTCAATTATATTTCTGAGAAATACTTGTTACTTGTTAGTAGTTCAGATGTAATCGTTTGAAAAAGGCCAAGAAGCCGCATATGTCTACCAAAAAATGTTTATCCATTTTATCCTAACTAGTGCAAGACATTTGTCCATGATGGGGAAATGCTCTTTCAGCTATGTTTACTCACTAATCATTGTCATTTTGGATGAGATATTCAGTTTGTATCAACTTAACGTTATCTTCAACTATGATTATCATTCTGAGCACCGAGTTTGTTATACTTAATCCTTTTGGAGAGTATATACATTTCCGAGTTTGCTATACCTCCTACAGTGGACTTGTAGGAGGTATTGTGCAGTCTTTCTTCCAATATATATGTATCAAAAGTTATAACCGTTACACACTAGCAACAAAAACACATAATATAAATTTTAAATCGAAACAAATATACCTACAACAATAATACATGATATAAATTTTAAATTGAAACAAATATATCCGCATGAAATGAGTGTTAAACACACATCCAAGTATGTGTTGTTCTTTTTTTGTATGACATTTATTTTTTCTGGTTGAGCATGCCGAATTTGTCTATGAAGGCTGTGTATCTAAATGATATTTTTGTCACTCATACTATTTTTAAGTCATAGACACTATTTTTTTAAGTTATATTTGTATCAAATACTTTTCAAGATCTATTTCAAGATCACACTCTCTCTTTCACTAGTCCTAATATTGTACCTTTACAACATTCCACAAATTTGGGAAATTTTGCAGATTGAATCATACTCTTACTCCAATATAATTTTCCATGCATCTATTACAACTTTTAATACTTCAGTTGTGTTGATCTTTTTCTCATTCTCAGATATTAAATATTTCACCTTGACATCCAACTTGCATTGTGCTCTTACATTTTTTTTTTTGAAAATATATTGCCAACATATTAAAGTAGTGGACTTGGGAAAAAATTTGTCAACAATATTCATCAAAGCATTGTCCCGACCAATCACAATTACCTTGTGAAAGTATTTTTTTCTTATTGAGATTTCAACAAATCAGAATACATTTCAAAGGCCCAAATGATACTTTATCCTTCTTAGTCATCATATAAGCAAATCAAATGCAATTGAGTATGTCATCTGATACTAATAAACTCAAGCAACAATAAATGATTTGTTGGTTTTATAAGGGGAATCCAACACCAAAACAGTGAAAATAGAAGATAAATTTAATGCAATTCGATTGGCTCCAACAAATAATATGTAATGATACACATACTTATTTTCAATAAAGCATTTCATCAAATGTTGTCGTTTGCATCTGGAACCCTTGATAGACAAATATGCTTGGTAAATAACTTTATTACGACAATTTCTTTTTTTTAATGTCATGAACTTGTTTCTTGGTAGTACGGTGTTATTTGTCATCTCAAGATATTTTGGTTTTAGATGTTTTGCATATTTATGACATCCAAAAACTTTGTCAACTTATTATTATGTTCCCCATTCAAAATATGTTAATGGCCATAGGCCACAAATAAAAAAAATAACCCCTAATTTGAAATGGTTACTCACATTTCAAGGATGTTGTATATATAAGTTTCTTCTTCTTCTTGCACAGTTTATACTTAGTCCATCTTTAACATTTTAATATAAGAGTTGAAGTTCTATTTTTCCCACCTAAATATGATCTTGAAATAACAATAGAAAATCCTAACTTATGTGCTTTATCTTTAATCCATCTTAATAATGCACCCAATGAAGTGAGTTTTACTTCAATCGTTAATTTTAAGAGACAATAAATACTATACATATATGAAACTACCCGAACTAATCATACGTAACACAAGTGTAATCCAAAAGATAGAACATCTATTGTGTTTAACTAAAGTATATAACAAATTAACTTAAATCCAATAGAATACTCGTAATCATTTACAGATGATAAATTCAATCATTTAATACCTAAATAATTCGCATTAATAAAATTATCAACCATTAATCTGCCTACACAAACTACTCTAAATTTAGTAAGCTTGATTAATGTACTTAATACTAATAATAAAAATAATTACAAATATTTCAATTTGCAACATTTATTTACAACACCAACTAAGCATTTTAATTGATGTTAATTGGAGAAGTTGTAAAGATACTCAAAGATCTATTTTGGGAATCTAAGAAACAAGTTATGGTAGCCAGCTCATCATTAGAAGTAGAATACTTATATGACATATGAACTACAATGAATTACTCCATTTATCTATATGATCTAAAATTCAATAGTTAAAGCACACCTATTTTCTTTTGCTATGACAATATATCACCACTCTTTACATTGATACAATATATCTATTTGTGTAACACACAAAATATTTCTAACATAGATTGCCACATAGCATATGGCGACATTATTAATGGTCCAAATTGGCCTAATATCTAGTACATACTCGGGGCCAAGCAAGTGTAGACATAGTCTAGACTAAAAAATATTTAAGAGACTTAAATTAAAAAAGTAAAAATGAAAAAAATAATTGTAATAATAAAATTCGTGAAGAATTAAATTTGTTTGAAAATGATTGAAGACACAAATCACCTAAAAGAATTTATTTTTAAATTAAATGAATAATCAATGTATTTGAACTGTATAACAGACCAAATACATTAATTTGAAAGACCAACATGAATACATTATTTAGAATTCCAAAATTATAATTAAACTAAAATTCTCTCGTATGGATAGAATAAAGATTCTTTTGACATCTTCTCCCTTTGAGGTGCATATTTTAATGGAATGATTAACTTATATAGAAAAAAAGGAATGCATAGAAAAGAGGATAGGGACAAGAAAAAAAGGAAGAAATTAGCAAGTTTATAAATTACTAAGAAATGGAGCTTTTATATAGACATTTTAGATGGATCACCCGAGGCTAATTTAACTTTTTATTGAGAGTTAAACTTTATTTATTTATGTATTATGTAAATATATTTTATTTATTTATTTAATAGCAAAATAAATAAAATATTTTATAGTATCTATGAAATTTCATTTATTGAACTTTGATCCTAATACGATGCTATTTAACAAAACTTATTATTGTTTTTTATATTACATCAACAGAATGAGGGTGCTTGCACTATAAGTAATGATAAGTTATCCGAAAGTGCATAGATAGAACATAGTCTTTCTGTTTTATAAAAAATATTCTTCACATAATTGATTAATTTGATTTGATGATAAAATTAATATTATTTATTAGAATATATTAAAAGAATGGTTGGATAAAGTAAAAGTTAATAAATAAAAATATTATAATAAAAAAATAATAATAAATACTGCATTAATATTGTAAAAAAACAATTATTCTGAAACAAATAAAAAGTGCAATGAAATATATTTTTTTAAGAAGTATTTGATTAAAATAGTTCTTAAGAGTTAATTGCTTAGAGGTTATTCTTTGCTATGCTGTTTACACATGTAACTTAGATTAAATGTGAATTAACTACTATATAAGTAAGTTGGATCATATTTTATTAAAAGAGTTGCACTTTTCAAGCTCTCAATTTCATTATATAATACAGTGTCAATTTAATCACTTCGAGAAAGTTTGTTATTTTGGTTTCAAAAGTAATTTTTAAACTTTTATTAGAGTTAAAACTTTCTTTTTTTTCTTTGATTTTTCTGAAATCTTTACTTAGAATTCGTTGTTGTTTATTACGATCTTCTTTCTTCTTTATTCGCTGATTTATTATTTTCATTCTTGTTCATCTTCATCGATCTTTTATAATCATGTCTCCTTGTACAGTTAGAAATACTCCATAATTAACATATTGACATTGATTCAATCTTTTATGTTCATCTAAGTAAAAATCTGAATTCTGGTCTCTTGGATACAGACATATGGAAATTGCAATTGTTTCAAATTTCGTCTATCAAAGATTCTTTCTACAATATAAGATATGTAATTTAAGGAGAAGAGTTGATTTTAGATGTACTGATGCAACATGTTGAACTCGACGTTCCACCATGTGCTGCACAACATATGGCCTTGACAACATGCCATGTTGGATGTTGTTTTATGCGTATTTTTTGATTGGATTTTAATCAGATTTGGTGTAGTTATTTTAACAATGTTTTATTGATTTGTTTGACAGTTGGAAATGTTTAAATCAGATTTAAATGTGATTTAAATTTGAATTTGAATTAGAACAAATCATATATTTTGTTGGAGTGGTTTGAGGAGTAAATCATATCCAACTGATTCATCTATTTTCTAGACGAATTTAATGCAGACCCACAAGGAGAAAAAACCCATAATACATTGCTATATAAGGAGACTCAAATTTCATTGTTTGACAAGGGTTTTGGTGCGCAAGAACTAGGTTCTTTGTGCTAGGGTTTGAGTCTCTGTTTCTTGTATTCTACGCTAATGCCCTAATAAGATTAGTGTTTGAATCTTTGTGTACACCTCTATGTTTCAGTCACTTGACATATAATGTTTGTCTTAATTGAGTTGTAATATTTAACATTATTCATTGAGTTGTAAATACCAATCACGAGTTGTGTGATTGAGAACAAATCGAGTATGTTCTCATATTTAGGGAGAGTCTTTAAATAGAAATACACTGGAATTTGGAAGAGGCTTTGGAGAACATAAGGTTTATTGGTTCTTGTAAGAAAAAGTATACTAATTCAAAGTAGTGAATTTCCTTTCTTGGATAGAGTGCCCCCTAGACGTAGGTGTGGTTTCACCAACTGGGTTACTAATCTCTTGTGTTATTTCACCGCTTTCTGTACTGTTTTCTTGCTGTCATATTACTATCATTATGATTCCAGAAGTTGGACAAGTTATCCCAACATCTGGTCCAACATTTGTCCCCAGTGGAACAAAATTTCATTAAAGATGATAGAAATCTACCAACCTTTAATTTGTGGGAGGATGTTACATCAAGGAAATGAGAATGCTTGCACTTCAAGTAATAATGAGGTATATTCTATCATGTTTCTAGGTGCTTTTTTATTTATTTGAATTTTTATGAAATTCACTGTCATTATTCCTTGTCTTTAACATCACCCATTGAGCCAAAAACATATGTTGAGACTAGTAAACTCAAGTGTTGGATTCAAGCAACACATGTTGAACTAAATTCTCTAGAAAAAACTAGAACTTGAAAGCTTGTTGATTTCCCTCCAAATGTAAAACTAATTGGATGTAGATGGATGTATAAGATCAAATATCTTGCAAATTTCTCCATCAAGACATTTAAATCCAAAGTGGTAGCCAAAGGTTATAATAATATTGAAGGTCTTGATTATTTTGAAACTTATTCCTTAATTTCCAAACTTACCATCAAAACTGTCATAACTCATACTTCTATCAATTATTGGATCATACACTACCTCAGTGTTAACAATGCTTTTTTGGTTACATGGAGAGATCCAATAAGATGCTTACATGATTTTGCCACATGGTGTAACACCACTAAGTCTAATTAGGCATGTAAACTTGTCAAGTCCCCTTATGGACTTAAGCAAGCTAGTAGAAGATGACATGAAATACTTGAAGGAGAATAACGATCCAAAACGCAACGGAAATTAAAAAAATTTCTCCTTTAGTGATCCTTACGAATGGGCATGATCAGTGATAGAATCGTTACCTCTTATGTCGATTGAAACCTTTGATGCATATCTAAGGAGTGATCACGAATGTTGAATGGTGACAACGCCTCTACTCAGTCCACACGAACATATTCCTTCAATCTTAGTCCTAACTGCTACGAATGAAGGCTTTGAATGAGAGAGAGAGAGAGAAACGAAATTTCATCTGTACAAATGCTTCTACACAAAGGTTCTATTTATAGAACCACTTGTGTGGGCTGTAAGCTAAAAATCCCATTTAAGTGTATGTGACCCATATCTTATGATATACTAAAATCACTTAAGCACGTGGTATCTTACCATATTTTGTATTCTACTTAAGTGCACCGTACCTTACGATGTTCTACATATCACTTAAGTGCATCGTACCTTACAGTGTTCCTTATTTACTATATCTCTCATCAATCCGTCCTTTTGTGCGTGACCTTGTAGGTTCTCGCGACATTGGTAATTATATTAAATCACGTATTTAACATAATAAACAGTGAGCGGTATCTAGCAACACATCATTGCTACCCAAGACACGAAAATGTCATGTGATCTGAAAAATCCTTTTGTGATAATACTTATGTGTATAATTACCCTTTTGCTCTTATGTCTATATTGAACACAAGACATATACCGTGTCATCCTTGTCCAGTTCAATATTGGGCCCTTAGACATTTATCCTGTTACGCAGGATGGGCAAATTCCATCTAGGTCACTCATATCCCTCAACATGCTTCGTGGAGTACCCATCAATTGTCTTTATGGTCATCCAGTTACGGACAATGTTTGATCAACAATAAGGCACTCGACTCTACATCTAGGGTCCATAGTGGTTTCAGGGTGAAGGGTGGTATACACCACTATCATCATGAGAATAACTTATGACACTTTGCATAACATTCTATATAGTATTCTCATAGCGGGTCAATCTAGTATAAATATTACTCTTGATATTCATACCTATGTTTAAGACTTGATAACTCCTTATCCATGATCCATGAGATGTGATCATCAGTCTATATACATAATAGTCTTAATGCGTTAATGTTATCCCACTTTACAACAAAGCTTGACTAGGAATACTTAAAGAATAATATCCTTATGTTTAATGAGATCTCATGATTAAGTCACACTTGATACATTAAACGGACTAGCTATTCTAGGTACTTTATTAAACAAACATAATAAAGAATTTATTATTATTATTAATAAATAATTCAATACAAGTACCAAAAATATTGACCTCTAGGGCTTACACCAACAATCTCCCACTAGCACTAGAGCCAATCAGGCATACCCCTAATGCCCATAGATCTAGTATGACCATCACGCTTCTGCTGCGCAAGAGGCTTTGTCAGTGGGTCAGCAATATGGTCAAGTGTAAGTACTCTGCATATTTTCATATCTCCTCTATCTATTATCTCTTGAATGAGGTGATAACGCCTAAGTATGTGTTTGGATCGTTAGTGAGATCTAGGCTCCTTAGCTTGTGCAATAGCACCACTGTTATCACAATAGAGATCAATGAGATCCACAATTCTAGGAACTATGCCAACTTCACTAATGAACTTTTTGATCCAAACATCTTCCTTTGCTGCACTTGAGGCAGCAATATACTCGGCCTTGGTTGTAGAATCAACAACTGTATCTTGCTTTGAACTTTTCCAGCTCACATCACCACCGTTTAAGTAAAACACATAACCAGATTGCGATCTAAAGTCATCCTTATCTATCTGGAAGCTAACATCGGTGTATCCAATTACAACAATATCTTCCTGACCTCCATATATCAAGAATGAGTCCTTAGTCCTTCTCAAATACTTAAGGATATTCTTTACAGCTATCCAATGAGCATCACCGAGATCAAATTGGTACCTACTTGTTGCACTTAAAGCATACGAGATATCTGGTCGAGTACATAACATGGCATACATGATAGATCCTATTGCAGATGCATATGGAATCTTATTCATGCGATCCCTTTCTTCCTTAGTTGAATGGGATTGTGTTTTTGACAGACATATGCCATGTTGCATAGGTATGAATCCTTTCTTGGAATCACGCACATTAAAGCATCTCAACACTTTGTCTATGTATGTACTCTAACTTAGGCCAAGCAATTTTTGTAATCTATCTCTATAGATCATGATTCCTAATATATAGGTTGCTTCACCTAGGTCCTTCATAGAAACACATTTCTCCAACCAAGACTTTACTTGTTACAGGGCAGGGACATCGTTTCCAATGAGTAATATGTCATCTACATATAATACCAGGAAGACGATCATGCTCCGACTAACCTTCTTGTAGACACAAGGCTCATCTTGATTCTTGATGAATCCATATTGTTTTACTGTTTCATCAAAACAAAGATTCCAGCTTTTGGAAGCTTGCTTCAATCCATAGACTGATCTTTGTAACTTACATATCTTTTGGGCTTCTTCTGGTATGTCAAATCCTTCAGGCTGTGTCATGTACACATCCTCAAGAAGATTCCCATTAAGGAAAGAAGTTTTGACATCCATCTTCCATATTTCATAATCATGATATATGGCGATAGCAAGTAAAATTCGAACAAATTTAAGCATTGCAACTGGTGAAAAGGTTTCATCATAGTCAACCCCATGAATTTGTTTATATCCTTTTGCAACCAGTCTTTCCTTATAGGTATATACCTTACCATCCATGTTAGTCTTCTTTTTTAAGATCCACTTGCATCCTATAGGGTTAACTCCTACATGAGGCTCTACCAAGGTCCAAACCTGGTTTGTGTACATGGAATCCATTTCAGATTTCATGGCTTCTAGCCACTTCTTAGACTCGGGGCCAGTTATGGCCTCTTGGTAGGTCACAGGCTTATCTTGATCCATGAGTAATACATCATCTTGATCAGTTATGAGATATCCATATCTCTCAGGTAGGTGACGTATCCTGCTTGACCTACGATGGTCTTGTTCTACTTGAGCAAGTTGCTTTTCTATAACTACTTGTGTTTCCTGCTCTAATTCCTCCATAGGTGTATCAATGCTTTGTGATTCTTGAATTTCTTCAAGCTCTACTTTCCTCCCACTGATTCCTTTGAAAATAAAATCCTTTTCTAGGAAAAATCCATTTTGAGCGACAAACACTTTGCCCTCATAAGGATTGTAGAAGTAATACCCTTTTGTTTCTTTAGGATACCCCACAAATAAGCATTTGTCAAATTTGGGCTCAAGCTTAGTTGAAATTTTTCGTTTCACATAAACTTCGCAACCCCAATCTTCATGTAAGACATATGTCGTTTCTTACCACTCCATATCTCATATGATGTCTTCTCAACCTTTTTGGATGGAACACAATTAAGTGTGCAAGCTGTTGTCAATAGTGCATGTCCCCAAAAGGAGTTTGGAAGATCGGCGTGACTCATCATGGATCGGACTATGTCTAACAAGGTTCAATTTCTTCTCTCAGATACACCGTTCTATTGGGGTGTTCCAGGAGGAGTAAGTTAGGATAGAATCCCACACTCTTTTAGATGGTCATCAAACTCTAGGCTTAAATACTCACCACCTCGATCTGATCGAAGAGTTTTAATATTCTTACCTATTTGGTTTTGTACTTCATTCTTGAATTCCTTGAACTTTTCCAAGGATTATGATTTGTGTTTCATTAAACACACATAACCATATCTACTGAAATCATCAGTAAATGTGATGAAGTACTGAAAACCTCCTCTGGCTGGTATGTTCAATGGTCCATATACATCAGTATGTATGAGGGCCAAAAGATCATTAGCTCTTTCACCTTTTCCCGTGAATGGAGACTTTGTCATCTTTCCAATTAAACAAGATCTGCATGTCTCATATGATTCATAATCAAAAGAGTCCAAGAGTCCATCTTTATGGAGTTTGGAAATGTGTTTTTCATTTATGTGGCCTAATCGACAATGCCAAAGGTAAGTTGGATTTAACTCATTAGGTTTCATCCTTTTAGTATTAGTGTTATAAATAGGAATTTAGAGATCAAGGACATATAGTCCATTGTTCATTTGTGCAGTAGCATAGAATATATCATTCAAATAAATGGAGCAACAATTGTTCTTTATTATAAATGAAAAACCAAACTTGTCCAAACAAGAAACGGAAATAATATTCCTGCTAATTGCAGGTACATAATGACAGTTCTCTAACTAAATTATTAAACCACGATGTAAAGTCAATACATAAGTTCCTACGGCTAAAGCAACAACCTTTTCTCCATTGCTAACTCGTAAGTCAACTTCACCTTTTGCCAAATCTCTACTCCTTTTTAGCCCTTGCACATTGGTACAAATGTGAGAACCGCATCCAATATCTAATACCCATGATGCAAAAGTAGATAAATTAATTTCAATAACAAAATGAAGTTGAAGTCTCTACTCCATTCTTCTTATCTTCCAGGTACTTTGGGCAGTTTCTCTTCTAGTGTCCGGTCTTACCGCAATGGAAGCAGGTGCCTTCCTTTGCTATGCCTCCACTAGGCTTCAAAGCAGGAGCAGTGGGTTTGGGTTTGGCAACTTCCTTGCCTTTCCCTTTATCACCCTGCTTGGCGGGTCTTTTGTTATGTCTCTTTCCATTTCCGATCATCAGAATGGACTTCCCTTTTGACTTCAAATTCTGCTCAGCAGTTCTTACCATGGCTAGCAGTTTAGGAAGAGATTTGTTCATATCATTCATATTGAAATTAAGGACAAATTGACTGAATCTATCTGGCAACAATTGCAAGATCAAATCAATCGCAAGTTCCTTTCCAACGGGAAAACCCAACCTCTCAAGGTTCTCAACATACCCAATCATTTTGAGCACATGGGGACCTACATGGGCTTCCTCAACTAACTTGCCTTGAAAAAGGGCTTTTGAAACTTCAAACCTTTCATGCCTTGCCTGTTCTTGATAGAGCATCTTTAGGTGTTCGATCATATTAAACCTTTCCATGTTCTCATGTTGCTTTTACAACTCTGAGTTCATGGTAGCTAGCATAAGGCAAACAGTTTCATTGGCATCATCGACATGCTTCTTATAAGCATCTCTTTCTGCCTTAGGTGCAAAACTAGGAAGTTTCTCTTCAGGAACAGGTTTCTCCAAGACATACAACTTTCTATCATGTTTGAGGATAATCCTCAGATTTCGGTGCCAATCCAGAAAATTTGTCCCAGACAATTTTTTCTTATCAAGGATTGATCACAAAATGTTGTTAGAGGTGTTTGTTGTCATGGTAATCTACATGAAAATAATGAAAATATAAGTATCAAGAACATATTTAATTATGCCTTTAATTAAATATGCGTTTGTCGCATCCGCGAAAATCAACCGGCGAGACTCAAATAAAAACACACACAGAGCCGCCACTGCGCGTTATTTATCCCAAGATAGGGAAAGGAAACGCTCAGAGAAACCTGGAAAGGAAATGGTCTCGCGACCAGAGAGAAAGGGTAAGGGAGTCGGTTACGCAAGGGGAAGGTATTAGCACCCCTCACGTCCGTCGTACTCGACGGGATCCACGTTCTAAGAAAAGAAAAGGTTGCTAAAACATCACACACACACACAAGGGAACGCAGGTGGGGTTAAGAGAAGGGAGCTCGATAGGACGTCGCATCCTATGCCTACATATCTTGTCTGGAACAAGAATCAGAGCCACTGTAGTTCGGCTTACGCACGCCAAACAACACAAAACAACACAAACAAGCAAGGGTGGCAAACATGGAGCCCGACAACCACTTGATGGAATTATGTCGGCATCCGAACCAAAACACGCACAAAACGGCAAACGTGGAGCCCGACCGCCAATCACTGGGCTTACGTCGGCATCCGAACCAAACACGCAATCAGATAACAAACAAACACACGCAAAAAAGAAAAAGGTTGCCCGGAGTGGTCTCGCACGACCACCTGCCTACATACCTCGTCTGGAACGAGGATCAGGGCGATGTAGTTCCCCCGAAAGGGACTGAATTACTAGCCAGAAACCAGGGGAAGACACACTACCAGGGAGCTGGACTCGAGCCTAGTGTTGTCATGCATCGTTACCCTAAGTTCAGTTTTCTATCCTACTTGCATAAGCAAACTACTCCTATCCAGGAAAGAAGCAAGCATACAAGCGTACAAAATAACTCAAGCATACATCAAATGAGAACAAGCATCTCAAACAGATATCCACATAGCACGCACTATAACCAAACAAGTGGGCTCACACAATAGGTTTGACTGCCTCAGCAAGTCATCTGTACGGGCTGTGTTTGCTCTTAACCTTGCCATTACGAGGCTAAGGTGAAGCAGATGAGAGGTGAGGTGAGGATCAGACCTCACAGCTCTTATCCCTGACCAGGGAGAGCTTCTGACAAATGAGCATGGGTCCAGAATGGGGGAACCCTTCTATACTCAGAGACTCTGACACAATGTGCACTGCACAAGATCTTGGGCTTGTGATCTCCATGCTACAACCATGTAATGGGAGCAAGGAGAAGACTCAACTGAATAGTGGGGGATAGATTGCATATCCCTACCTTCCACCAATTGCCTTGATTAAGGACTTTACCTGCTTAGGCACAATATTAAACAATCACAAACATTGCCTCTTAAGGAGGACTTCAGACATTTATTTGCCCGGCCAAATAACAGACCGGGTCTCCAGACTACATGAAGTTAGGAAGTTATACCTCAATGCAAGTTGCTTAAGCAAAGCAAAGCAAAAGTTCACAAGGAACTGAGCAACTAAAAGTACCTGGAAACAGTCAAACACAGTTAGTACTCAGACATACAAAAATAAACAGCAAATATTAATCAGTCAGACTATACAAACTAATGCACAACAAAGGCAAGCTATGAGCTCAAGCCCAAACTTCACAACCTACAAAACAAAGTTATGTTAGTGTACAAACATCAAACAACATCAATTGAATTGACTTGGATCATTCTCCATAAACATTGCACCTTTTCATCCTGAAAAATCAATCAAATGTTAGAAACTAGACCACTAGGCCAAGCCTAGGGTCCAAAGGCAAGAAAAATTCCTAAACAGCAAGGGATATCCAACCAAACTCAAATTAATGTCAAACAAAAGCCAACACAATTAATCCCATGTCCATATCATTCATCATGTTCATTTTATGCACAAAACAAATCAAACTAGTTCAAATGGAACACCAAACATCCAAACAGAACTATTGCATTCAAATCCACATCAAAACAAATCCAAAAAATCTCAAATAAATTACACCTAAACAGGACATATCCTAGGTCTAGCATGTCAAATTTTAGCTTAATTGGACAGAGGAAACCATGTCAATGAAAATCAACAAAAACAGACACAATTACATGCTCCAAATCACAACATCAACACATGCATTCACTTCAAAAATTCATAAGTCAATGAAAACAGTAAAGAAATGAGTGGGACCAAAACAGGGATGTCACATCAAGTGTCTACAACTATCATACCAAATTTCATGATCATTCAATACCATATGAGCATTTCACATTAAATCTACCAACATGTACCACATGAGCTTGCACAATTGACCAATCAGAGATGAAAAATAGCAATCAAATTGAAAATGCAACATAAAATTCCACAAAAATTCACATAGCATCCTAACATGTTAATGAACATCCATGCAAAATTTCATTCCATTCTAACAAACCTAGATCATTCAAATAAATCCAGCAAGTTGACATAATGAGGTGTGACACAAATTGTCACACCTAGATTCCAAAATTCATAACTCAAACACCAGGAATCCAAAATTCATGAAATTTACATGTAAATAAGCATCAACCAGTCCACAATCACCACAAAAATTTTCAAGCATTTATTTGTAACCATGAGCATTTCACAATCAAAATGGTAGAATGTATCAAAATGTCACACATGTCAATCAACCCTAGGTCAAACCTAATTTCTACCATGCACTACTTCAATCAATAGGTCAAATAACTTCTACAGTCAACAAGGAAGTCAAAGGAAAAATCCACACATTTTTATGATTTTTCTATGATTTTTTATGAATTTTTTAACATGTTTATGAATTTTTTAGAATTTTTTAGAATTAATATAATTAATTAAATGTTCCAATGGCACAATGGTAATTAGTTAAAGGCGGGGGCGGTAAACACTGTATTCGAAAATTCAAATGGAAATGAAGATCAAACACATAAAATTTCCAGAAACTCGTCTTCTTCAACCCAGACATCTCAAGAACACATGATCCATGAACTTCCACCAAAACGAGCAAATGAATAACCGTTGGACTCGTCTTCTAACCTAGAGTACGAATATGAACCTAATTCGACCTACTTGTTCCTCTATCTCCTGAATCGATCGACCTAGGGTTTGTTCTCACAATTTTGAATCCAGATTTCTTCCTATATAGTCATCCATTTCACAAACCAAGCACATCACTACGATCTACAATCAACACTCTATAGAACGCATGCAACAATTAAGGCATTGGTGTGATTCGAAAAATTGCAAACCTGGAACGGCAGTGTTGAATTTCTGGTTCTTCACGTGTTTTGACCTTAAACAGATGCAGTAGTATCTTGTGGAAGATGAGTAGAATCCTTGAATTCAGTTCATGTTGCTCCTAGTGCATCAAATCGCGATTTACCATGAATGAGTGCATTTTGGACAGTCACGATTTGCACTTCTTTCCTTCCAAACTTCACAAACAGATGGAGAGGATGATGACTAGAGATCAATGCCAAAAGAAATTCGAGAATTGATCAAGGATTGAGGAAGATTTTTGGATTTGAAGGTTTTGTGTTCTTGAGGAATTTGAGAGAATGTGGAAGATTTTTGGATCTGATTTTGGGAAATGTGATTTTCTGTTATGATTATTGGATGATTAGGAATTTATATGGTACCTTAATCCATGCTTAATTACACACATTAGCCAAATTGCATTTGATTAGTGAAATATTAATTTTCAAGTAAGGGCAAAAATGTAACTTCCTAAGCCAGCTCATTGCCACCTCATGGACAGCTCACACACTCTCTAAATGACATGTGTGAGCTGTTGCAACTTGTCTCACTCTCATTGGATGTGTATTCTTCATTTTCACCATGTGGTAGCTTATGTTCATTTCCAAATTCCATTTCAATGGCCAATTTTCAAACCATAAGCCTTGGCCATGTTATGATGATTCCAACAAATTTCAAATGCCATTTATGAGGTGTTGCAAAAACCCCCACTCAAAAATTCCAATTATTTCACAAGTTGGACAATTTTGCCCTTGGTCCATTTTAACTGTCCAGTTGAAATTTGACTTTTTGCATTGACCACTTTTGATAAAATCCAATTATGCACCATGAAATTACATGTCAAATGGAGTTTGTGCATATAAAGAACAACCAATTTGGACAATCCATTTGGAAATTATGGCCTCCTGATTATGGGTCATTTTTGAAATTCACTGAACCATAACTTGACAACCATACATGGGATTTTCAAGTTCTTGGACTTTTTGGAAAGGTGAGAACAAGATCTACAACTTTCATGTTCAACAATTTTTCATTTGAAGCTCCCTTGGACATTTTATTTTGAGGTAAAAAACTTTCCATTTTTGGAAACCTCCATTACAAGTCACTTTCTATTTTTGGCAGTTTTTGTCCTGACTTGATTTTCTTCATTCTTAAGCTTTGAGATGTCAAATAACACTTGTTCCAACATGAATGAAGTGTATCCAACTCATTTCCACCTCCAAATCCATTAAATCATGTACAGTTGACCACAGTTGACTTTTTCATCTGATAGATGAATCTGGCAATGCATAGATCAATCTGAACTCCAATCTCCTGATGAAATGGCTCAAAGGGTGAAACCCTATCCTCAATAAGCACAAAATAATCATAGAATGAACCCCATAACCATCATAGACCCCATCTCCTGATCATGCCCTGCCTGGCTCAATGCAACTGATTAGGGTTGACCAATGGTCAAAACCCTAATCCCAAAGAATCTGCTTCAACACTTGATGAAATCCAACCATGATGATGATGATGTATCATTGCAATCAAGATGAAGACCAATATCCTTTGAGAATCATAAAACCCTAATTTGGACCTCCACATCCTCAGATGATTGATGACCAGTCCAATGAAACCCCAGCTTGCACTTTGACTTCCTCATCTTCTGAACCAGACTTGGGAGGATGGCTTGCACAATGTAACCACATGATGTGCAATATGCAATGCCTAATGACCTAAAATGATATGCAATGATAATGCTAGTCCCAAGAGAAGAGGGCAAATTTTGAGGTGTTACAGCTGCCCCTATTCAATCCACTGTGAACCTGTCGATATGAATAGCCTCGGCTTTCAGATGATCAGGATGAAGAGTGATTGAATACCAAGAACAGACGAACAATTTGCACTCTGATGGGATATAATTAACAACGCCTGTCAGCATCGGCGAAGAAACAATCTTGAAACAAAAATCCGTCTGGTATGGAGCAAGCCGGCCTGATCACTGGAACAACAACATCGACCTGGATACCAAAATAAATGGTAACACAGGGATAACCATGGCTTGAACACCACCTATCCGCTGGGGATTATTATATCTCTTCTTTTTATGCTTTTCTTGAACCCCGAATTTTTTCTTTCGCGCAAATGATCCCAGATCACTGCATTTGAACCCCGAAATCTTCTTTCCTTGTGATAACTCCACTGGCAATCGTCGGAAATAACACCAATCACCACTCTGATGGCGACATATCAGAGGGTACACCTTCAACCAGGCACTGACTGATGACCGGGAAGAAACTCGATGTTTACTGGACATCGAACGATGATGTTTTACAGGACACCAAAGAAAACTCGACCAAACATTAAACAATGACTGGGAGAAAACTCGATGTTTACAGGCATCGGACAATGATGTTGACAGGCATCAAACAATGATGTTTACAGGCATCAAACAATGATGTTTACAGGCATCAATCAATGATGTTGACAGGACATCAAACAATGATGTTTACAGGACATCGAACAATGATGTTGACAGGACATCGAACAATGATGTTGACAGGACATCGAACAATGATGTTGACAGGACATCGAACAATGATGTTGACAGGACATCAAACAATGATGTTGACAGGACATCAAACAATGACCGACCAGACATTAAACAATGACTGAGAAATAACTCGACGTTTACTGGACATCGAATGATGATGTTTACTGACACCAAAGAAAGCTCGACCAGACACTTACTGATGACTGGGAAATACTGTTGTTCCAAACTCACAATGCTGAACTCCTCGGAGTATCGTCTTCATTGTCCGGCAAAACCAATCCTCAAGCGGTAACCACGGCTCGAATCGCGCTGATCGCGTAACATTCTCCAATCTTCATTCCCATCTCGGCTTGACGGAAAAGCTTCCTCCAGTATCGCACTACTGGGGTACATCTCTGATCCAATCATGAGGCTAAACTCTTCGGAGTAACACCTTCACTGTCTGACACAACCACTTCTCAAACGGTAACCACGGCTTGAGACTAGCTCTATGCTTGCAACAATGATGCATGATCTTTTTCTGCGTAATGTTCCATAATTATGGAAATGCTACGCGATTTATTATTTTTTCTATGCAATATGCTATGCTTATTTTTTCATGATGAATGTATAAAAACGTCCCCCTCAAGGGATTCTTCTGAGGAGCACGAGACACTCTGCTGAGGAACTCGCCATTACTCCAATCTCCACCCTGCTGGGGAATAAGCACTGCTGCTGGGAAAAGGCAGCCCTTGCTGAGGAAGAACCTCCTTTGCATCCAATCCGCTCTAGAAACTGCTGGGGATAAGCACCCCCGACACTCTGTAGGGATATAACAGTCTTTAACTTGCTGAGGATATCAATCCCGAACCTGCTTTGGGGAAACCTCACAGATACCTGACGACTTCACTAGGGAAATGCTCACAGATACTCCGCTGGGAAGCAGCCACCTCCAGGATTGTCTACTGGGGAAGCATCAATCTATCACCTGCTGGGGATAACCATCCTGACCCTGCTAGGGAACCGCATACTACTCCGCTGGGGACAACCCATGCAATCCATAGATAGCATCAACTCAGCTGGGGATGCAGATATCCGTCCGCTACGGGAACTTGTTCAATCCACTGGTAGGATGAACACTGCTGGAGATATATATCATTGAAACCCGCTCCACTCGGGGAACTGCTGGAGATATATATCATTGAAACCCGCTCCACTCGGGGAACTGCTGGAGATATATTTCTTTGAACCCGCTCCACTCGGGGAACTGCTGACTTTAGGCCTAGCTGCTGAGGAAACTCGTTTAAACCTGCCGGGGATAACCATCTTGACTCGGCTGGGGAAATCACAGACCTCGAATATGCTAGGGAGTTGGTCCTCTACTTCTGCTTGGGGACCTAGCTGGGAAATGAGAAAAGTTGGTACAGAACACCCGTCGACTCGTCGAACCATGGTATCCGCCTCCCGATCTCGTATCAGCTTTCCACTTTTGAGAATTCCCAGACTCGTCTGGACCTTTTCTGCTCCATCATCTTGTATTTCCAATCGCCCCGCGCTCTACGAGAAGCGTACTCCTGGGATTTATACATACTTTTCAATTTTCCGACTTTTGAAGAGTCTTCTTGATTAATTCCAAAGGTCGTCGGACGTCTCAACGTCTCTTCGTCATCCCTTCATACATTCGTTCCTGAGCGAACTCTCTGGGGATTTGTTTCATCAACAGCTTCCACATCACAACCTGCAAGTGAGTGACGAATACCTAACAGTACCTGCAAAACAGATCGTCAGATAAAACCGTGCCCCAGGCGTGTCAAGATTTCAACACTTGGGTCACTCAACCTTCCAAATAAGATTTCAAGTTTTCAATCTTATAGACATGCATTGGAGGGAACCTGTATGTTTTAAAATGCAAGATTCTTTATCAAAATAATCTGGATGTTTTTGCAATCAAAGCGGTAATGAAAAACAAAAACAAAATTATTTGACTGAATATGCATTTTATTGATTGGAAAAAGTGTGGCTCAAATGAGCAATACAAAGGAAGCAATTCCTGAAAAGAGGTAATTGCGCAAAAGGAAAAATCTATCCTAATGGCAATGTGAAACCCGTGATCTCATCGAGTTCCAACTCGGTTACACCCCACATGTCCTCAGACTCTCCATGCTTTCTGCCTTCTGAACAAGACGCTTCTGATTGATCCCTACCGGGTATTATCCATGATGCTTTAACCAAAGCGCAAACGATCATGCGGGACGCAGTTGTTCGTTTCAATCCCTCTTTTGCCTGGACCGCCCTTTCGGGTTTTCAGTCCACCGGGATACCCCTTTTTGCCCAAGTCGCCTTTTCAGGTTTTCAACTTGCCGGGTGTACAGTTTTTCATTTTATCCCTAATTTTTGCCCGAACCTTTCTTTCTGTTTTTGGTTCGCCGGGATGCCCATTTTTGCCTGGACTATTTTGTTCTTTTCGTCCAGCGGGTCTTTTTATACGAAGTATTTTTTTAACTGCGTCCGCATTCACAGGGGATGGAAAATCTTCGCCATCCATGGTCGTTAGCAACAAGGCTCCGCCAGAGAAAACCTTCTTGACCACGAATGGACCTTCATAATTGGTGTCCATTTGCCCCTTCGATCGTTTTGAGGAGGAAGGATCCTTTTCAGCACCATATCACCCACGTGATATACCCGAGGTCGTACCTTCTTGTCAAAAGCACGCTTCATACGTTGCTGATACAACTGCCCATGACAGATGGCTGCTAGCCTCTTTTCTTCTATCAGGCTCAACTCTTCATACCGGGTCCTTACCCATTCAGCCTCTTGCAACTTTACGTCCATCAGGACTCTCAAGGAGGGAATCTGAACTTCAACAGGTGATACCGCCTCCATTCCATATACCAATGAGAATGGAGTTGCTCCAGTAGATGTGCGCACCGACGTTCGATACCCATGTAATGCAAACGACAACATTTCATGCCAGTCTTTGTAGGTTACCACCATTTTCTGCACAATCACACCGTCGGTGCATTCAGACGTTATCCAGGCAACAACAGCTCATTCACCTTAACCTCCCCATCAGACATCAGAATCCGTTCGGATTCAGGGTCAGGCCCCTCCTCCGGGATCGGTTACTCTCAATCTTTCGATTAGAGTACCTCAAGATGTCCTCATCAGGGAACTCAAACTTCCTCGGTTGATAATCTTCTACGGGTTGTGGGGCGATGCAATCAGACAATGCACCCCTTGATCGCTTTCTGAGAGTATCACAAATCAGTCAGCATTCTTTTGCATTCTCACAACCCGTCCGGTCAATGCTGAATTCTTATGCCCATACTTGATCGAATCCATCTCGGAAATCCACAAAGTGGTATGAACCAGCATATACTGTCTCAGTCGGCGAGCAGCCTATGCCAAAGTACAACAAGTTTTCTCGAACAGTGAATGTATTGTTTCACAGTCGGTAAACCTTTTGCTAAGGTAAATTGCATGCTCTTTTCGACGAGACTCGTCCTGCTGACCCAATACACCTCGTAGACCCCTCGAAGGTTGTCAAGTACCTGATTAACAATTGCTCCTTCCATAGGAGGCGTCAGAATCAGAGGTTCCTGCAACTTATTCTTTTATTTTTCAATGCCCCTTGGCAATCATTATTTCACCTGACCGTTTGACCTCTTTTTTCTCAACATCTTGAATATAGGTTCGCACGTGGCTGTTAGATGAGATGTGAACCATGACAGGTAGTTCAATCTACCTAAGAAACCACGAACCCCTCCTTTATGTTCTCGGTTCAGGCGTTTCTCTTATTGTTCTTTTTTTTTTTTTTTAATTTATTTATTTATTTATTTATTTATTATTTTTTTTTCAGCAGGATCAACCTCGATTCCTCTCTGACAATGAACCCCAACATCTTACCGGACCGCACTCTGATAGTGCACTTACTTGAATTCAACCTCAGTTTGAACTGTCTCAACCAGTCAACCGACTTGCCCCGGTCTGCCAGATGCCCCTCTCTTGTCTGGGACTTTGCTATCAAGTCATAGCATTCGATTTCAACTTCATGACGAATCATATCATGAAACAAAGTCACCATGGCTCTCTGATAAGTAGCACTGGCGTTTCGCTTCTCTAGAGGACAGTCTCCTTTCCATGGTAGCTTGTACACAACGACATCGGTATCCGGCCCTGGCATATCCTGACATGACCAGGTGAAGGCATCCCCATGCTCTTTCAACAAGGCTACCATTCTACTCCCGATTTGCCTCCGAAGCGGCTCCCAATTTTCATTTCCTTTCTGACCTCGGCGGTGCTTGGAACAACAATCTCAACCCGCTTCACGTGCGGCTGAATCACCTTCTCCTCTTGTTTAAACAACCTGGCTAATTCCAGCAGATCACAATCTTCTTCGCCTCCTTCTTCGGCATGATTGCTCGGTTTGTCGAAGTCATATGAGGTGTAACCAAATTGTTATCAACGAGATCCGGAGAATTATTTTTGAAGTTGGGACGAGACAAATCAAAAAGAAAAATGAAAATAAACATTGCCATTTTTATTTGTTTTTAAACTGCAAAAATAAATGAAAAACAAGGAACACCGCTTTTGACTGAAAAACATCCTTTTATTCATGATGCAGAAAATGCAAATTTATGAACATGAGGTGGCCCTTACAATGGACCATTACGTGTCGGGCAACACGTATGGCTTTCATGCATATAAAATGAAAACAAGAAAAATATTACTCTTCAAGGAGAGTGACCCGGATGATCTCTTCGGCCTTCCAGTTCTGGATTTCCATCCCTGGTACGCACGGCTTTATCCATTGGTCGATGTCACAGTCACTATCAGCGTCTTCACCCAGCATGCAGATGTGATCCGGATCCAGCAATTGCACTCACCATCGCCTGACCATGTGCCGGCATGGGATTGGCATTAACGTTTGGCGATGGCGCAAAATTGATAGCCTTGGAATCCACCAGGTCTTGGACTACGTGCTTAAAAGCTTTGCAGTCCTCTACACTGTGCCCGGGAGCACCCGAATGGAATTCACATTTGACATTTTCATCAAAATTGGCTGGCCTTTGATCAGGTCCCATAGGCGCCAAAGTCCTCAACTGTACCAGCCCCATATCTTTCAACTTTTTCAATAGGACAGAGTATGTCACAGGCGGCCTGTCAAAATGCCGATCACTCATCCTCCTCCTGACTGGATATCCTGCCCTCTGAGACCTCTGCTGAAATGGCTGACGCTGCTGTTGCTGTTGTGCAGGCTGATTGTCAGCAGGAATAGTTACCGCAGCGGTGTGCTGTAAGTAACGATCCCTACTG
The DNA here is from genome assembly GCF_024323335.1 of Lathyrus oleraceus. Lineage (NCBI taxonomy): Eukaryota > Viridiplantae > Streptophyta > Magnoliopsida > Fabales > Fabaceae > Lathyrus > Lathyrus oleraceus. The sequence continues at coordinate 427,333,785 of NC_066585.1, read as the reverse complement.
GGTCCTCTCTGAGCGTAGACCGCACTGGTATTACCCTCATTCTTGCGCTGACCGTTCCCGAATGGCTTCTTCGACCCTGATGACGAAGCATTACCACCTTGTATTTTCCCCATTTTCAGCCAACTTTCAATTCTTTCTCCGGCCACCACAATGTCTGCAAAGTTGGTTACCGGACAACCCACCATTCTTTCAGCAAAAACCCCTTGCAATGTACCCATGAACATATCAGACATCTCTCTGTCCACTAGAGGAGGTTGCACTCTGGCAGCCAACTCCCTCCACCTTTGAGCGTACTCTTTAAACCCTTCGTTATTTTTCTGAGACATACCCTGCAACTGGGTACGACTCGGGGCCATATCAGCATTGAACTGATACTGTTTAAAGAATGCATCTCCCAGATCCTGCCAGCTCTTGATGTCGGAAGATTTCAGCTTGGTATACCATTCCAAGGACCCTCCGGACAGACTGTCCTGGAAGAAGTACATCCAGAGCTTCTGATCTGTTGTATACGCAGAGATCTTGCGGACAAACGCTTGCAGATGGGTTTCAGGGCAGGAACTCCCATTGTATTTGTCAAAGGCAGGCGCCTTGAACTTTTGTGGGATCACAATCCCCTCGACTAGCCCCATGTTAGACATATTCACTACCCCGGGCGTGGCATAACTCTCCAACACCTTAATCTTCTCAGTCAGTAGTTGAATCTCCTTACTCTGAGGTGGAGCATTATACGGCACAAACGGCTCGTTCTGCATCGAGAACTGGTCAGCCTCCCTGTCCTCCTCCTGATCTTCGTCGAACCCGTAAAACGGAGGCACAAAATTATCCTTCAAATTCTGCCCCAGACCGGGCCCAGGTTGACCACCAGCACCAAAACCAGCAGCATTGTTGTTCACCATACCCACGGTTGCTCTTTTTTCACCGTCTCTGGATCCACCCAGCCCCTGATTGGAGACACCATCCAGATTAACAACACTGTTAACAGCTGAAGCCCGCTCGAGCTTTTCAACTTTGTCAGCCAAAGCTTTCTGATCAACTGCAAAACCCTGCATGATGTTGATCAGCTCAGTCATCTTGTCCTTCAGCTCGAGGAGATCAGTACTTGGGAGATCCATCAGTCGAGGAGTGTTGCGCCTGGTGAAGTATCTGTGAGGTCGGGTTGAGTGCAAGGGTACAACTCTACGAGCACGAGCAATGATTCCTGCAAAACAGCAAATAGGTTAATATGCATGAATGCAACGTCTATCCATACGAGGAAGCTTCTGTCTTTCGATCCTGGTTTCACCGAGACAGATAACATTTCACCAATAACATTTTGACATCCAGATGTCTCTCAACCAGATTCTCAATCAATAATGCTCCCCATATGGCTAAACGTGGTTTAGGTGCAGATGAATGCAAACTGAGAATGATGCAGATGAATGAATGCAATGCATTGCCATCCTCCAAGTCATCTGATCATCTGTTGCTCTGAAACCTGGTCTCTGAACTGATCATAACCATCTGAGGAAACAAATAACCACCAATCCGACTTATGGGTTCCGAAATAAACGGAAGACAGATACATCATCATCATCATCATCATCAATCTCTGAGCAGATACCCATCATCATCTGAATCGGCCTGGGGAATCCTGAAATAAACGGATCCCCATTGATAAATAACACGGCCCGGGGAATCCTGAAATAAACGGATCCCCACTGATAAATAACACGGCCCGGGGAATCCTGAAATAAACGGATCCCCACTGATAAATATCACGGACAGCACTCCGGCGTCACCGTAATAAATGACCATAAATCCGACTTATAAATAGGACTCTGATCAACTGAACCATTAGTCACCATCTGAGTCACCATCTGAACATGCATCTGAAAGAATCACCCTCCCCTCACAGGTAAATTCTAAACAGGTCATCCTAAGGCGGATAATAGTCTCGACAATCGGGCAGAGATACTCAATGGGTTTGCCCTTTCGGGTGTGCCATTGTAGCTCTCATGAGATCGTCTAAACCAAAGATCCGGGAAATGATCGGTCACCAGAGTCAATAGCTCAAATGAAGTGACTTAACCAAAGCGGATACTCCACAGAGGAAAGCACTATCAAATGAACCTCGTCCGGCTTGTGGTACATCACGCCGCCAGGCACATGTTAACCTAACACGAAAAAGGCGACATGAGACCACACTAGTCCTAGGTGTATACTCGGGCCTGGGTTTTAGCCCCACTCAGAGCACCCACCCCAAACAGAGGAACCACCTGCACAGAGGACGGCAACAACATGATAGTATGATGCATGCAGACATTAATGCAAATATAAATACACACTGGTTAGAATAATAAATGCAATAAATCACACAACAAGCAACCTAAACTAATCCTAGAATGCTAGGAGAGACTCGCTTAGGGACCATGGACCAGCACAGGTCAACATGTCTGTAGAAATTCCCCAGCAGAGTCGCCAGCTGTCGCATCCGCGAAAATCAACCGGCGAGACTCAAATAAAAACACACACAGAGCCGCCACTGCGCGTTATTTATCCCAAGATAGGGAAAGGAAACGCTCAGAGAAACCTGGAAAGGAAATGGTCTCGCGACCAGAGAGAAAGGGTAAGGGAGTCGGTTACGCAAGGGGAAGGTATTAGCACCCCTCACGTCCGTCGTACTCGACGGGATCCACGTTCTAAGAAAAGAAAAGGTTGCTAAAACATCACACACACACACAAGGGAACGCAGGTGGGGTTAAGAGAAGGGAGCTCGATAGGACGTCGCATCCTATGCCTACATATCTTGTCTGGAACAAGAATCAGAGCCACTGTAGTTCGGCTTACGCACGCCAAACAACACAAAACAACACAAACAAGCAAGGGTGGCAAACATGGAGCCCGACAACCACTTGATGGAATTATGTCGGCATCCGAACCAAAACACGCACAAAACGGCAAACGTGGAGCCCGACCGCCAATCACTGGGCTTACGTCGGCATCCGAACCAAACACGCAATCAGATAACAAACAAACACACGCAAAAAAGAAAAAGGTTGCCCGGAGTGGTCTCGCACGACCACCTGCCTACATACCTCGTCTGGAACGAGGATCAGGGCGATGTAGTTCCCCCGAAAGGGACTGAATTACTAGCCAGAAACCAGGGGAAGACACACTACCAGGGAGCTGGACTCGAGCCTAGTGTTGTCATGCATCGTTACCCTAAGTTCAGTTTTCTATCCTACTTGCATAAGCAAACTACTCCTATCCAGGAAAGAAGCAAGCATACAAGCGTACAAAATAACTCAAGCATACATCAAATGAGAACAAGCATCTCAAACAGATATCCACATAGCACGCACTATAACCAAACAAGTGGGCTCACACAATAGGTTTGACTGCCTCAGCAAGTCATCTGTACGGGCTGTGTTTGCTCTTAACCTTGCCATTACGAGGCTAAGGTGAAGCAGATGAGAGGTGAGGTGAGGATCAGACCTCACAGCTCTTATCCCTGACCAGGGAGAGCTTCTGACAAATGAGCATGGGTCCAGAATGGGGGAACCCTTCTATACTCAGAGACTCTGACACAATGTGCACTGCACAAGATCTTGGGCTTGTGATCTCCATGCTACAACCATGTAATGGGAGCAAGGAGAAGACTCAACTGAATAGTGGGGGATAGATTGCATATCCCTACCTTCCACCAATTGCCTTGATTAAGGACTTTACCTGCTTAGGCACAATATTAAACAATCACAAACATTGCCTCTTAAGGAGGACTTCAGACATTTATTTGCCCGGCCAAATAACAGACCGGGTCTCCAGACTACATGAAGTTAGGAAGTTATACCTCAATGCAAGTTGCTTAAGCAAAGCAAAGCAAAAGTTCACAAGGAACTGAGCAACTAAAAGTACCTGGAAACAGTCAAACACAGTTAGTACTCAGACATACAAAAATAAACAGCAAATATTAATCAGTCAGACTATACAAACTAATGCACAACAAAGGCAAGCTATGAGCTCAAGCCCAAACTTCACAACCTACAAAACAAAGTTATGTTAGTGTACAAACATCAAACAACATCAATTGAATTGACTTGGATCATTCTCCATAAACATTGCACCTTTTCATCCTGAAAAATCAATCAAATGTTAGAAACTAGACCACTAGGCCAAGCCTAGGGTCCAAAGGCAAGAAAAATTCCTAAACAGCAAGGGATATCCAACCAAACTCAAATTAATGTCAAACAAAAGCCAACACAATTAATCCCATGTCCATATCATTCATCATGTTCATTTTATGCACAAAACAAATCAAACTAGTTCAAATGGAACACCAAACATCCAAACAGAACTATTGCATTCAAATCCACATCAAAACAAATCCAAAAAATCTCAAATAAATTACACCTAAACAGGACATATCCTAGGTCTAGCATGTCAAATTTTAGCTTAATTGGACAAAGGAAACCATGTCAATGAAAATCAACAAAAACAGACACAATTATATGCTCCAAATCACAACATCAACACATGCATTCACTTCAAAAATTCATAAGTCAATGAAAACAGTAAAGAAATGAGTGGGACCAAAACAGGGATGTCACATCAAGTGTCTACAACTATCATACCAAATTTCATGATCATTCAATACCATATGAGCATTTCACATTAAATCTACCAACATGTACCACATGAGCTTGCACAATTGACCAATCAGAGATGAAAAATAGCAATCAAATTGAAAATGCAACATAAAATTCCACAAAAATTCACATAGCATCCTAACATGTTAATGAACATCCATGCAAAATTTCATTCCATTCTAACAAACCTAGATCATTCAAATAAATCCAGCAAGTTGACATAATGAGGTGTGACACAAATTGTCACACCTAGATTCCAAAATTCATAACTCAAACACCAGGAATCCAAAATTCATGAAATTTACATGTAAATAAGCATCAACCAGTCCACAATCACCACAAAAATTTTCAAGCATTTATTTGTAACCATGAGCATTTCACAATCAAAATGGTAGAATGTATCAAAATGTCACACATGTCAATCAACCCTAGGTCAAACCTAATTTCTACCATGCACTACTTCAATCAATAGGTCAAATAACTTCTACAGTCAACAAGGAAGTCAAAGGAAAAATCCACACATTTTTATGATTTTTCTATGATTTTTATGAATTTTTTAACATGTTTATGAATTTTTTAGAATTTTTTAGAATTAATATAATTAATTAAATGTTCCAATGGCACAATGGTAATTAGTTAAAGGCGGGGGCGGTAAACACTGTATTCGAAAATTCAAATGGAAATGAAGATCAAACACATAAAATTTCCAGAAACTCGTCTTCTTCAACCCAGACATCTCAAGAACACATGATCCATGAACTTCCACCAAAACGAGCAAATGAATAACCGTTGGACTCGTCTTCTAACCTAGAGTACGAATATGAACCTAATTCGACCTACTTGTTCCTCTATCTCCTGAATCGATCGACCTAGGGTTTGTTCTCACAATTTTGAATCCAGATTTCTTCCTATATAGTCATCCATTTCACAAACCAAGCACATCACTACGATCTACAATCAACACTCTATAGAACACATGCAACAATTAAGGCATTGGTGTGATTCGAAAAATTGCAAACCTGGAACGGCAGTGTTGAATTTCTGGTTCTTCACGTGTTTTGACCTTAAACAGATGCAGTAGTATCTTGTGGAAGATGAGTAGAATCCTTGAATTCAGTTCATGTTGCTCCTAGTGCATCAAATCGCGATTTACCATGAATGAGTGCATTTTGGACAGTCACGATTTGCACTTCTTTCCTTCCAAACTTCACAAACAGATGGAGAGGATGATGACTAGAGATCAATGCCAAAAGAAATTCGAGAATTGATCAAGGATTGAGGAAGATTTTTGGATTTGAAGGTTTTGTGTTCTTGAGGAATTTGAGAGAATGTGGAAGATTTTTGGATCTGATTTTTGGGAAATGTGATTTTCTGTTATGATTATTGGATGATTAGGAATTTATATGGTACCTTAATCCATGCTTAATTACACACATTAGCCAAATTGCATTTGATTAGTGAAATGTTAATTTTCAAGTAAGGGCAAAAATGTAACTTCCTAAGCCAGCTCATTGCCACCTCATGGACAGCTCACACACTCTCTAAATGACATGTGTGAGCTGTTGCAACTTGTCTCACTCTCATTGGATGTGTATTCTTCATTTTCACCATGTGGTAGCTTATGTTCATTTCCAAATTCCATTTCAATGGCCAATTTTCAAACCATAAGCCTTGGCCATGTTATGATGATTCCAACAAATTTCAAATGCCATTTATGAGGTGTTGCAAAAACCCCCACTCAAAAATTCCAATCATTTCACAAGTTGGACAATTTTGCCCTTGGTCCATTTTAACTGTCCAGTTGAAATTTGACTTTTTGCATTGACCACTTTTGATAAAATCCAATTATGCACCATGAAAGTACATGTCAAATGGAGTTTGTGCATATAAAGAACAACCAATTTGGACAATCCATTTGGAAATTATGGCCTCCTGATTATGGGTCATTTTTGAAATTCACTGAACCATAACTTGACAACCATACATGGGATTTTCAAGTTCTTGGACTTTTTGGAAAGGTAAGAACAAGATCTACAAATTTCATGTTGAACAATTTTTCATTTGTAGCTCCCTTGGACATTTTATTTTGAGGTCAAAAACTTTCCATTTTTGGAAACCTCCATTACAAGTCACTTTCTATTTTTGGCAGTTTTTGTCCTGACTTGATTTTCTTCATTCTTAAGCTTTGAGATGTCAAATAACACTTGTTCCAACATGAATGAAGTGTATCCAACTCATTTCCACCTCCAAATCCATTAAATCATGTACAGTTGACCACAGTTGACTTTTTCATCTGATAGATGAATCTGGCAATGCATAGATCAATCTGAACTCCAATCTCCTGATGAAATGGCTCAAAGGGTGAAACCCTATCCTCAATAAGCACAAAATAATCATAGAATGAACCCCATAACCATCATAGACCCCATCTCCTGATCATGCCCTGCCTGGCTCAATGCAACTGATTAGGGTTGACCAATGGTCAAAACCCTAATCCCAAAGAATCTGCTTCAACACTTGATGAAATCCAACCATGATGATGATGATGTATCATTGCAATCAAGATGAAGACCAATATCCTTTGAGAATCATAAAACCCTAATTTGGACCTCCACATCCTCAGATGATTGATGACCAGTCCAATGAAACCCCAGCTTGCACTTTGACTTCCTCATCTTCTGAACCAGACTTGGGAGGATGGCTTGCACAATGTAACCACATGATGTGCAATATGCAATGCCTAATGACCTAAAATGATATGCAATGATAATGCTAGTCCCAAGAGAAGAGGGCAAATTTTGAGGTGTTACAGCGTCCACTATTTTACTCAAAACAAATGACCCTCACCATTTGATTCGAAAAATCTCGTTGGAAGATTTTCTAGTGGGTTGAGATCCACATTTCACTTTGTTTTAATTCCGCGTAGGCGGATTACGCAAAACTAGGTTATTTAGGTAGGAACTACTTCCATCTGTATCAATACAACTCTCAAATATTTTAGTTGGGTGAATAACTCCTTATTCCAACCCATCACATGGATCATTTCCAACTCTTGCTTCTAAACATATATAATCTTATTATAATTTGTTTAGTTAAGTTTGACCCATTGTTTTAGCAATTGGATATTACAATTATCCCGCATCTTACTAATATAGAATATGCACCTCGCGTAGGCGAAATCTACATTATTCGATACTAGTCTTGATGAGTGCTAAAACTTGGAAAGCATAAACTTAATATTTAATTTGAGGGAATTTGCAATTATTCTGATATCACTGGCTTATTTATCATATAAATTGTCTCTCACATGCATCAACATACATTCACATGCATCAACATACATACAAAATGAAACAGTTATGGACCTTAGCGCAATTGTTCTCCCAAGCCAATGAGAAAACCTAACCTAACCTAATAACGATCTAAGCTTTTCCAAGCAAGATCTTCAAGGTTGTTCTTCTTTGATATTGTATTCTTCTCTTTCTTAATAACATTACATTACATAAAAGAAACTCGTTTTACATACGAGGGTGTGAGATGAGAAAAGAAGTTACATTAAGAGATTAAAAGAGAGGCACGACACGCAGGTCGTATTTTAAAATCCCAAAACAAAATAAAGGAAAACTAAGGCTATAATCGGTCACCACAAGACAATAATAGTAAACAAATTATTATTATTAATTTAAATTCTGTTAATTAAATAAACCAATTCATTTTAATGAACAATTCATTTGAAATCGACGTCGTTTTTCGCATCAATACTTGATACTTTAAAGCACAATTCTTGTGCAGTCATAACCCTAATCACATAACTCTTTAACAGTACAACCCTTGTAGTGTCATGAACCCTAATGCAGCAATTTCATACTGTCAAACACACCTCGATTGTTAATTCAGTATGATTGATCAACACGTCATTGCTTCACCATACTAATGTCGGATCAAGAAGCAAATGACCATTGATCGCTCAAAGGAAAACAACCATTAAGTGTTTGAATGAATGAAACAAAAACAATATATCATATATACTATATTTTGCATAAGAATTACTTATATCATACATCTAACTTGACCGATCTCAATTGTGTAACCTATGGACGATCGATGTATCGCTGATTCACCATACTAACGTCAGATTCCGAAGCATAGTCAACATCAATCATCCAAATCATACACACATGATGCCAAATTTAATTACTCGTTTATTCTTTGATTCATTCTGTCTTGTAATCATATTAATACAGAAAATACAGAAAATAAACAACTATCAGATGCATGGTTTTGTAAGTGACTCTGATACCACTGAAGGAGAATAACGATCCAAAACGCAACGGAAATTAAGAAATTTATCCTTTAGTGATCCTTACAAATGGGCATGATCAGTGATAGAACCGTTACCTCTTGTGCCGATTGAAACCTTTGATGCAGATCTAAGGAGTGATCACGAACATTGAATGGTGACAACGCCTATACCCAGTCCACACGAACAGCTTCCTTCAATCTTAATGCTAGCTACTACGAATGAAGGTTTTGAATGAGAGAGAGAGAGAGAAATGGAATTTCATCTGTACAAATGCTTCTGCACAAGGGTTCTATTTATAGAACCACTTATGTGGGCTGTAAGCTAAAAAACCCACTTAAGTGTATGTGGCCCATATCTTATGATATACCAAAATCACTTAAGCACATGGTATCTTACCATATTTCGTATTCAACTTAAGTGCACCGTACCTTACGATGTTCTACAATTCACTTAAGTGCGCTATATCTTACGGTGTTCCTTATTTACTCTATCTCTCACCAATCCGTCCTTTTGTGTGTGACCCTGCAGGTTCTCGCGACATTGGTAATTATATTAAATCATGTATTTAATATAATAAACAGTGAGCGGTATCTAGCAACACATCACTGCTACCCAAGACACGAAAATGTCATGTGATCTGACAAATTCTTTTGTGATAATACTTATGTGTACAATTACCCTTTTGCCTTATGCCTATATTGAACACAAGGCATAAACCGTGTCATCCTTGTCCAGTTCAATATTGGGCCCTTAGACATTTATCCTGTTACGCAGGATGAGCAAATTCCATCTAGGTCACTCATGTCCCTCAACATGCTTCGTGGAGTATCCATAAACTGTCTTCATGGTAATCCAGTTACGGAGAATGTTTGATCATCAATAAGGCACTCGACTCTACATCTAGGGTCAATATTGGTTTCAGGTCGAAGGGTGGTATACACCACTATCACCATGAGAATAAGTTATGACACTTTGCATAACATTCTATATAGTATTCTCATAGCGGGTCAACCCAGTATAAATATTACTCTTAATATTCATACCTATGTTTAAGACTTGATAACTCCTTATCCATGATCTATGAGATGTGATCATCAGTCTCTCTCTCTCTCTCTCTCTCTCTCTATATATATATATATATATATATATATATATATATATATATATATATATATATATATATAATAGTCTTAATGCTTTAATGTTATCCCACTTTACAACAAAGCTCGACTACATATATTTTAAGAATAATGACCTTATGTTTAATGGGATCTCATGATTAAGTCACACTTGATACATTAAACGGACTAACTATTCTAGGGACTTTATTAAATAGACATAATAAAGAAAAAATATTTTATTATCAATAAATAATTCGATACAAGTAACAAAAATATTGGCCTTTAGGACTTACACCAACAATACTTCCTTCCTTATTCAATATCAATTCAAATCATTATGTATTCATAAAAAAAATACTTCATCATCTTTCATAATACTTCTTATATATGTGGATGATGTGATAATAGAAGGTGACACAATATCTAAATTGATATCTATTAAAGATGCATTTCACAATTTTTTCAAGATTAAAGATCTATTATAGCTCAAAAATTTCATTGGGATTGATCATTCTTAGATTTTTTTTTAAAGAACTAAAAGTGAAATATGAGATATTTAACCGCAACATAGACATATTTAACGAGTAACACAAAAACTTTCCTATGTTAGGATTAAGGAAAGAAAGTTGGACTTTGAAGAGGACCATATCTCTTTTGTTAATAGAAATGCTAACAAAGTTATCCACGTAATGAACAAGTTAACTATTAGAGAATCCAAACTCAATAATTTCCCTTTTAAAATAGTTTATTGGACAAATAAAAATTTATCTCAAATCAATAATAGTTTTCCTTGTTTGATAAAAAAAATGATAAGAATGTAAAACCTTAAACAAATTAACCACATATTGTAACTAAAAGAAAACCTTTCATAACCACAAAGGTCAACCCTATCTCCATCTCTATGTTATTTCCTCTTGCACGTTTTCTCCCTCCTTCACTTTCTCTCTCTAGCATTGGTTTGTTTTCGGTTGGAATTTCAACTGTCTACTTTATTAACTTCCTTACTTAACACCATCTATGTCCCACCAAAAGATTCTACACCATGTTTTCCTTTTTTTTTTTTCTTTTTCCATTCTTCACTCACAACTTTCGGTTATAAATCCCCCAACAAAACCTCTTCTCAACCTCTTGCCAAACCCAACCACTGTATATATTATTGTTTTTCTCTACCTATAAGCTTTACTTTTCTTTTTAATCAGACAAAATGGATCATTCTCTGAAATCATCAAGAGGCAAAGTACCACCAACCACCACCACCACAACCACCGATAATAATCCAAATTCTCAAGAAGAAAGTGGATGGACAACTTACTTTGATGATTTCTCAAACGGCATAGAACCGAGTTATTATTCAGGCGGTGGCTCTTCTTTGGTTTCAGATGCTGCTTCTTCTGCTGCATGGAAATTTTCTCATCATCATAATCATCTTGTTTCATCAAAGTTACCAAAGAAGCTTTGCTTCAAGAAAACAAGATCCAAAATTATTTCAGATGATGACCCTTTAGAAGACACTGCTAGCTCTCCTGTCAATAGTCCTAAGGTAATATTTTTCTTCAGCCTTAACCAAACCGTCTTATGTTTTCGAAAATCCTGTCTAGATTGCGTAGTCTGTCTTCCCCGTTCTCAAAGATGCCGATCAAGAATTTTTTTCTAAATTTTCCTGTTAATTTTTTTTTACTATATTATTATTATTATCATCTGTAGGTGAGAGACATGAGTCCAAATGAAATTGCTTCCAGGAAGATTGATGATCAACTACAAGCAGGTTCTATGGTAAACCTGAATATATTATATAGTTTTCATATAAAAAGATGAAACAATATTGAAATTTGGTTGTTGATATTCCTAACCAATTATGCTATGATTTTTCATGATCATGATTGTGTAGGGTAAAGGGTTAACATCATCAGAGAATCATTCAGAGTTGCTGCAGATGGATGATAAGCTTGAATTTGAATTCAATGAGAAGAATATTGATTGCATAGAATTGAAGAAAAGAGGGCTTTGCTTGGTTCCTTTGTCTTTGTTGGTGAATTATTTGGGGTGATCATGACTAATATTTTTGTCTATATCCTCTTTCTTGTTCTCCTTTTCTTTCTTTGTGTTCTTCTGTGTGGATCATTTTGTGGAATTGTAAAGTATCATCAATATCATCAGTCACTGTACACATAATTTATATATAGTGAAAATGTTCATACATTTGTGTTTATTAGTTTGTTCATGAAAGATAATTATTACTTTTTCTTTCCTTTTTCACCATAGTTGATGTATTAGTCTATAAATTTTATTCTAGATACATCAACTTTCTTTGATTTATTTTTACTTATTTTTCTAAATATAAGGTACGTGGCAAAAATATTGCACTTGAAGTTATATTTTAAACCTTGAAATTTAGTAAAATACACATAGAAGAGATTGATGTAAGTGTAATTGCATTTACCATGTCATTGAAAAAACTTCTATACTGAGGCTAGGGACCAATATTTATGGACTATATTTGAAATAAATAAATGATAAAAAGCAAGGTTGGTATAAGAGCCAAGCAATCAAAGTTATAACTTTAAAGTCTATTTGATGTGTATTATATGATTATGACATAATATGATAAAATGTTGATAAACCATAATATATGATATAGACTTATTCCCATTTAGAGAAGGAGATGCTAATACATGGAGATTCTATATTACATGTTATTTCCATGCTAGTGTTAAAAATAGGAAGATGAGAAATGTTATTTTCATCATGTCTGGTTCAATACAATGTAAGATAAATATTAAAATGATTTTTTTTATCCACTATAATTAAAATATTTAATTTTTAAGAGCGTTCTAAGATAGTTTTAAGAGTACAAATTTTATTATCCGCTATTAAACTAATTTTAAAGTATGCGCTTAGATATTTATATTTTTTTTTATCAAAATTGAATTACAAACAAGAAGTTTTATTTTTATAACGAGTCATAAGTTGAAAACTCTCTTATATTTGTTGGTATTTGTTGGTTAAAGTAAAACTTTCATTTATTAATTTTTCTTAAAAATATTTTATACAAACAAGAGTAACAAAAAAAAAAAATTAAGTTTTATAAAGTAATATAATAAATTTTTTTGGTAATGAAATTTATAATCATCAATATATATATATATATATATATATATATATATATATATATATGGGTAATTAGAGATAAGTGAGAATAATATGATTCATCATAATTAAGTGGATTCTTATGTTATAAGACATATAAGTCACGGTAAGCGGATACCTTTTATAGAGATAATGTAATAAATAAATCTTACTAAATACATTATATTACCAAATCATTATTGTGACCACATTGTCAAGAACTTATAACTGTCTCGGTAAGGTAGTCCAACTTGTTAGTCTCTTTCATGTTCATTTTTCAAATATATTTAAGCTCTTGAGTTATTTTAATGTTTGAAGATCTAAAAAATTAGGTTAAATCAAAATGGAACTAAAATTATTCTCATAGGATCCTAGTTAGAGCACGTAGAAAATTATGAGAGATTTTTTTTTTGGTAAGACTTGAAGTGAGACTATTTTTGAGATTATTAGTAGAAAATTCAATGAGAAATTAGTTCTCACTCTATATTGTTTATTTTATTCTTGTTGGAAGGATTTTTTTACTAGAGAGCATGAAATATCATGAGACTTTTTCTTTTAGAGCAATATCTTTGTGAGAGACATATCATATATTCACCCAAAATCTTAAGATGATAGATGAGTGAATTCTCTCACTTATAAATGATTAAGTCTCCACATTTTCAATCAACGTGATAGATGAATGAATTCTTTCACTTATGAATATTCAAGTCTTCACATTTTCAATCAATATGAGATTATTATCCATACTATTCACACTTGATATATTCTCAATAATTTTTTTAGTAGTATTTGAAGATTGAAAAAATAATATCAAATATTTATTAAGATATTCATATAATATTTTTCTTAACTTACCTTTAACTAGATGACCACTTCTGAGTACTTTTACATTTAGCACTTTATAAAAATTTCTAAATATTATTATATGGTGTTACATTGTGAGACATATTTTGCCCCTTCTTTGTTTTCTGTCACTTGAGAGCTATGTCTCTTGCATATGTAGAGAACATAAAAATTGATTTTTTCCCACCAACTATTCTACTTGAATATGCAAGCAACAATCAAATATGTTTTTTTATATATAATTTTGTGTTCGCTCTCACAAATTAGATATCCTCATTGAATATAAAATTCTCTTTATTTTCCTTATTGAAAAGTATTTTTAACTCAATCTTATTGCTTCAATACTAGTTCTCAACTTTAAAAACACCTAAAGTAAATACAATTGAATGTTCATTTTATCATGTACACACTCACATATAGTTCCATGATTCTATATTTATTTCACTAATCATGTAATTCTTAACCTTTAACATATTTTCATAGCAATTCAACTACAAGTTTATTTTAATCAATTGTTAGAATTAATCCTAATCACTTATCCTAAACATAAATTGAGATTCCGCTAGTAAGTTGATAAGAAAAATAATTACTTACTAAAAGATAGTACATATAAATTAAAAGATATCAAAGAGTGAATGAACAATTTTGTAAGTCACTTAACAATGATGCATTGATTTAAAATATGCACAACCAAAAATTTATAAGTAGTAAATTGTCGGTCATTAACATAATATATAGGTAAACACAATAGAGTCAAGCCTGACACTTGAGATCCACTTGACTGATAGATTGATAGATGATTATCATAATTTGATTGAACAAATTACTATAATACCATTAATGTGACACATTAAATTTTAAAAAATAATGAAATTACATTTAAACTGTTCTTTATTTAAAACTTACAATAATTTTAACTATTTGTAAAATAATCCCATCCTTAGCTTAGAATGATATATTTCACACTAGGATTTTGCTCTTGCTCTGAGGTGGAACACATTTCACAATGTTGAGGGTTGATTGTTGAGGATTGCGTGATTGTGAATGTCTTGACATTATACTTTAGTATAAGGGGTGCACATGCAAACATTTTGATGTCAAAATTAGTGATTATCATATGTTATACAAAGTGTGTACCTTAAATGTAGGTATTGAAAAGATTTATAGCCTTGAAATTGTGGTATTGAGTTTGGATTAGAAAATAGTTTTATTGGACATTTGTAACATGTTAGGTCTGATATGTAGTGGTTGGATGCATTTTGGAAAAACAAGTATTCTAGTTAGACGTTGAATAAGATGTCCTGGCATGTGGGTTCAACATTTGAGTGTGACCTGTTTAGTATCTTGTAAGATTTGTTTCCTTTTATGAGATATCTGAAGATACGCTGAAGATTTAGTTCACGTGACATGAGAGTCAAGTAGCGCGTTTTCTAAAAAGCAAAAAGACTGTTTTGCCTTGACTTATTTTCGAAGTAAAGATGTTAAAACATTTTAGGAAACATCTGATCTGATTGAAATCAAATCTGCAGAAGATTGTGCAGAGTCCTTGGATCTGCTGTGAATCAAGCCCGAAGCCCATGTATTTCCATTGCTATTTATAGATCAATTCTAAATCTAAGAAGGATCGAAGTCACGCTGAATATTGTGTGTGTTGGGGTTTAGTAGTCTTTGCTTGTGAGCCATTCAAGTATCTCCTCGATACTTGAATTGGACTTGTTTAATTGAGTTGTAAGTGTCAATCCCTCTGAAGCGTTTAAGCAAGAGTGAATTGCGTTTTTCTGATATAAGTTGTTGTCACTATTATGTGATCAAAGGGAAGTGAAATGGGTCTCATATCTAGGAGTGTCTTAGATAGAAACGTCCACGGGTAGAGATTATGTGAGAAGTTTGTAAAACCTGAAGTTGTTTAGAACTTCGAACTAATTCTATGATAATGGATTTACTTCCTGGCTTGGTAGCCCCCAGATGTAGGTGACGTTGCACCGAACTAGGTTAACAACTATTTATGTTATTTACTTTCGTGCTCTTATTTAAATTCGAATATAGTTTGTGGTGTGACAATGTGTTGACTCTGGTGTAGTAACATCATGTATGACATCCAGGATCCGCATACCCGAATTTCAATTGGTATCAGAGCAAACATCCTGCTCTGTTTTTGGGTGAGATATGGGGAAGATACTTTATGGTACCATGGACAAGGAATGAGTATTTATTAATAGACTCCCCCATATTAGATGGCTCAAACTATGACTATTGGAAGGCATGGATTGTGGAATTCCTAAATTATATGGATAATAAGACCTGAAAAGCTGTCATCAAGGGTTGGGAACATCCTGTTGTGAATGACAAAGATGGGAAGGCTACTGCTGATTTGAATTCTGAAGGGTACTGGTCTAAAGTAAGAAGATAAATCGGCTCTTGGGAACTTCAAAGCTTTGAAGGCTCTATTCAATGGAGTTGACAAAAACATATTCAAGTTGATAAACACATGTATTATGGCTAAAGATGCATGGGAGATCCTCAAAACTACTCATGAAGGAACATCTAAAGTGAAGATGTCTAGACTTCAGCTCCTCACTACCAGATTTCAGAATCTAAAGATGAAAGATGATGAGAATATTCATAAGTTTCACATGAGTATTCTTGAAATAGACAATTCATCTAGTGCCTCGGGAGAAAAGATGTTAGAAGAAAAGTTGGTTAGAAAAATTCTCAGGTCCTTACCTAAGAAATTTGATATGAAGGTTACAACCATTGAAGAAGCTCAAGACATCAACACATGAGAGTAGATGAACTTGTTGGGTCATTCCAAACTTTTGAATTGGGTATTAGTGACATATTTGAAAAGAAAAACAAGAGAATATCTTTTGTATCCAACATTGAAGATGAAGATGACCAATGTGACTTGGATACTAATGAAGGAATGACTAATGTTATTGTTCTACTTGGAAGACAGTTCAACAAGGTGTTAAAGAGAATCGACAGGAAGTCAAGACCAAATGTCAAGAACATTCCATCTGACATCGGGAATCACAATGACTTCCAGAAAAGAACAAGAACATAAAAGAGACCCAATTAAGGTAAAGGTATTCAGTATCATGGTGTAGCGGTAAATTCATGACCATCGAGCTATTGGTTAACTCAACGTCAATAAAACCAAAGTCGCCACCGCGCTTTTATTATTTCTAAAGGAAAACGGAAAAGTACAAACAAAACCCAAAGATAAGAAGTTTTCAAATTAAAACTAATAAAATGTCAGAGATTACAGGTAAGGGGGTTGGTTACACATAGGGAAGGTATTAACACCCAAAGTGTCCTAGGTACTCCTAGGGAGCCCTTTTTTGTGTGCAAGTGTTTTGGGTTGAAATGATGTTTGATAAAAAGGAATGAGGGGATGAGAAAGTAATTCATTAATTATATTTTTGTGTTTGACAAGACCTCCGGTCTTATGCCTACGTACCAACATAAAAATGAGGGATCAAAACCTCGTAGTTCGTGGTAAAAATTTCAAAGAGATCGGTGGATTGATTTTAACAAAAGCTTAGAGATCTTTTGTTATCAAAGGGAATATAATCAACCAAACATCTACCGATAATGGGTGCTTTACAACATTTAAGAGGGAGAGCTCCAACTTGGATTTAATCAACAAGTATGCCACTAACCCCTAATAAATGAAAAGGCTTATAACAAAATATCATGGAAATGGGAGAATTATATCTCAACCAAAGATAACTCA
This sequence comes from Lathyrus oleraceus, assembly GCF_024323335.1. Lineage (NCBI taxonomy): Eukaryota > Viridiplantae > Streptophyta > Magnoliopsida > Fabales > Fabaceae > Lathyrus > Lathyrus oleraceus. The sequence continues at coordinate 427,316,031 of NC_066585.1, read as the reverse complement.
AATCTAAATGCTCTCTTTTTAAAAAAAAGGTTAAAAGAAAAAGGCACAAAATGGCCAAAAGGTTTAGATGAGATGGTTAGTTCTTTTTGTCTTTTGAAATTAAAGTCAATATGGTTAAGTTCATTTACAAGTTGATTAAGAAAATATTTGAAAATTCAATGGCATAAGGCCAAGATTTCTAATTATTAAAACATGTCTAAGTTTGAAATCACAAGCAAAGAAGGTTTTGAAAAGAGGGAGAGATTTTTAAATTAAAGAAGTGGGAGGAGATGAAGGGACTATCCTAGACAATAAATTAAAAGTTTAGAGTTGAAAATATCTGACCAATAGGATGCAATCCACAAGACAAGAATGTCAGATAGAAACCCATTTCCTTTGGACTTTTAAGCAAGCAATAATCATAACCATCCAAGTAATCAATATGAAGATCAGAGGCATCAAATAAAGATGGACAACATCCAAGCAAGCAGTCTTCAGTGTCTTCAAAATGTATCAGATGAAATATTCCTTGTGGCAAACTCATAGAAACAATCATCAGACATACATAACAAGGTCAAAATAACAGCTTAAGCACATAGACAAAGTAACAGATAAACCAAATGGAACTCTCAAGGCTTGGTATCAGATGAATGACATTGGACAAGATAACTCAGTCTCAAATAATGACATTGGCCAAGTCCTCAAAGCATAGAGAAATTGCCTATTCTAAGTCCAAAAGCTCATATCAAGTCCAACAGTCCACCAAGATATTTTTTAAGGTTTTTTTGTTATTAGGTATTTTAAGGTCCTAAGATAACAAACAGAACAAAATCACAAGCATACAATATATACAATCACAAGATATGGCTCAAGTGAGCAAAGTGAAAATGACTGAAACATAAATAAGTTGCATGAAATGTAAATGACAATGAATGATAAAGGTACTAAAATTTAAATTGCATTAAGTAAATTACATAAAAGTAAAGCAAATAATAAAGGGAGTTAGTCGAATGTTATTGAAGAGTTCATTTGTTTAAGTCATTCTTTAGAGAACACTCAACCATCCACTCACAAGCATAAAGACATGAACCAAGATATCATCTATGAGAAGAGATCCAACTTGGATAAATCAACAAGTATGCCACTAGCTCTCATAAATAGTAAAAATGTCAAGTGTTTACACAATACCATGAGAGATAAGAGACTTACAATCCCGCTTACTAGAATGACATGCCTTTTGGGACAAATTTAGCTCTATCTTAAGCAATCGTAATTGGACTTATGAAAAAGTCACAATTATATGAGGTCGGGCAATACAAATATTGCCGTTAATGCATGCTAGAGACATGGTACAAAGAACCAAGCTCCTAAAGCATACTGTAACACGGTGGGAGAACTGACTTTAGTTAAATGTTGCGGATAGCAAGAGTCGCCACCGACTTTTATTTTATCCAAAAGGAAAGGACATAAAAGAACAGGAAAGACCTTAAAAAGATTTTGAGTTCGGGGGGTAGGTTATACAAAGGGAAGGTATTAGCACCCTTTATATCCATGGTTATCCATGGGCTCTTAGTTACTTAGCTCACTTTGTTTGTTTGCAAGAGTGTAGTGTGTGATTAGAAAAATTTCTTTAAGTACTTTGTAATGACCCTCGTATGGGTGTATACAAAGCCTAGTTTAGAAATTGTGAGGTGTAAAAGTAATTTTGAAAAGTGTGAGCAAGTAACTATGAGATACCTACCCTAGATTAACTCTTTCGTGTTCTCGTATATTCTTTCAATGGTAAGACTGTCCCTATTATTAAGGAATAGGTAGTCATTACCTTGGATGTGTTTAAGGGACGGGCGTAGGGTCATCGTATGGTCAATGAAGGCAACATAAGGGGTGTCTTTAGCAACTCGTAGGGACTATCATCATATTTACCGAAGGGACAAGATCATTATATCGTAGGCAACCTCGTAGGGACTTGATCTTTTAAGTTTATAGGGACTTGATGATTTTTCTGTTTGAAGGGACTTTGCTTAAGACACCCCTATTTTCGAGGGACTTGACCATTTAAAGAAGGCAACCAAGAGGAATACCCTAGGAAGTACAGATGGCGATCAAAGATCGACTTACGTGTGTGAGTGTTATTTTTCAGATATTTGTCTTGAATTTAATTTTCTAAATTCAATTATTTACAGTTAGTTTTTTGCACTCCCTAAATTACTAACCACGCAATAAATATTTACAAAAATAAAAGCAAGAAAAATAAATTCCTAAACTATTACATGGTTATGGGACAGATACATAATAATCCGGCGAGAAAGAATAAATTTACAACCTATACATTTGTTCCTAATATTATAAATAAAACAAAATTAAAATAAGAAAAATAATGAAGCAAAAATAGAATAGATAAAAGCAAATAATAATAAAATAATAAATAAACAATGGTAATAAAGCAATAATAAAATAACAATAATAATAAAGTGATAATAAAAAGGTTAGAATTTTAAAAGAAATTATTTTAAGTTAAACAAGTTAGATTTTTTTAGAAGTTATTAGGAAAATATGAGTTTAAAATAAATTAGTAATAATAAAAGAATTTAAAATACATTAATGTACAAATTATAAAATAAAAGAGTTATATGAAAAATATTAAGTTTGTTATTTACAAAATAAATAAAGGTTATAGAAAATATCAAATTATTAGATTAATAGGTTTATTATTATTATTCAATTAGAAAAATGGTCAATTAGATTTTATTTACAAAATATATAAGGATTTATTATTATAAGTAAGTAATAAAAAAAGTTATTAAAATAGTTAGTATTTATTATTTATTTACAAAAAATATAAAGGTTATAGAAAAATATTAAATAATTAATTTAGTAGGTTTTCACGCCCTACATTACTAAACCACGCAGTTAATATAGGATCAATGACAGGAATTTAAATGACAGAAAAATAAATGGCAGAAAATAAAATGGCATAAAATCAATGGCAGAAAATAAAACCCTAATTATTACAACGCTTTGGTGCAGTTACATAATAAAGATGGCGAAAAGTAAAACTGAAAATATTACAAGTTAAAACTTAAAATATTACAAGGGCGAAGCAGTTACAGTGTATGAATAACATAAATATGAGCGAAAATAGGAAATAATAATAAGGTTTGTTAAGGTTTAAGAAAAGGTTTATGGTTTAGAGGAAACAACACGGTTAAAGTTTTAGGTTTGAAATTTAGAGTTTGTGGCGAAATTGTCAGGGTTTAGGAAAAATCAGGGTAGTTAGTTATGAAAAAAAAATGTGCAGATCTAAATATATGTATATATATAAAAAAATGAATTAAAAAAAACAACGGCGTTGCTAGTGCAAAATTGCGATCATCGCAACTGGATCGGATAACACAAATGTCACGCCTCATACACGTATATGTGAAAACGGCGTATTGACACGATCCAATCCGAAAACATAATCAAATACATCAACAAAATAGATAAAGTATATAAACTATTACCAAACTGTGTGTACGATAGTATAGATCAGCCACTCTCAGTTTCTCTTTTTTGTTCTGTCTTTCGACCTCCCTCTATCAGTCATGCTAGTAAATATATATAGGAACAAATTAGGTTAATGATAATGGGCCTAAGTTTATTTTGAAACCCAATATTAGATTAAAAACTGAATAAAGTTAAATAATTAAAATAGTTAAAATTAAAATAAAAACTAATTAACCTATTTATTTATTCTAGACCCAATATTAAATTAAAAACTGAATAAAGTTAAATAATTAAAATAGTTAAAATTAAAATAAAAACTAATTAACCTATTTATTTTTTCTAGACCCAATATAAAAATAAATAGACTCAAAAAAAAAAAGTCGGGCACCAAAATGCTCGAAAAAATAAAATGAACACGTCAAAATAATCAGCGCGAAATAAATGACTCGGAAAAATACAGCGTTTGGTCGGATTTTGAAATAAAAATTATGACCGTTTAAACCGCTCAGACTGATCAACATATGGCCAAAAATAGTCGTAAAAATATTTTTAGCATGTCAAATTAAACTACGTGAACCGCAGATTAATGTTACCGACATTTGCAAACTTAAACTTGACATTTTTTCGTTGACTAATTTTAGGCGCAGTTAAAAAGTTAATTTGACCAGTCTGTTTGTAAATTCCGAGAAATTATTCCGGCTAATATTAAGACAGAAAAAAATGTTATGCTATGAAGATGATGCAAATGAATGTGAAACAAAAAATTGGTTAGAGTTAAAAATAGAGGGCAAATTTTGGGGTGCAACACATACCACACACAAAAATAAAATGGGATGGACCTATCTCAATCAAGCTCGTGTTGATTCATCTAACACAAGGTCATTGATGAATCAACTAGCATTTGATGTGTATAAAAATCAATGGTCAATGAAGGATTGGGGAAGAAGAGGGAAAGGGAAGTGGAAACCCAAATTGATCATGAGAGGAATTTTATCTGATCAATACTATCCATTCATCTTGAGGGATGAAGTGTACACTTCATCAACCCCCAAAATTCAATAGTACTGATTAAATGGAAGTTCATATCAACCATGATCAAGGCCAAATAGAAGATCAAACAACATAAGGTCAACCAAATGGCTCAACAATATTTTTAAACAATTAAACAATTAAAAATCAATTTTAAAATGAATTAAAATGCATTTTTAAAAGGACAAAACCTCAAATCCCTTTAAATCACCAAATGAATGGCCAAGGGATTTATCCTAGGTTAAACAAGGTCAAAGGACCTTGGATAATTTTTTTTTGGAATTTTTAGAAAGTCAGAAGTATTTAAAAATAAGTCAAAAATCATTTAATTCACAAAAAATATCAAAACTAATCCAAAAAATGATTTTAACTCAAAATATAGAAGAGAAAAATATTTAAAGATTTTTGGTGAAAGTCCCATATTTTTTGGATTAAAAATGAAATTTATATGAATTAAAAAAAATAAGCTAATTAAAAATAAAATCAGAATTTAAAATAAAATTAGAAACAACAAGGGCCATCAGATCTTCCTTATTAATTGAGGTGGCAAATTTGATGGTAACGCGTATGGTGTCCACCATGCACCAAGTCAAACGCGTTGCAAACAAGGTAATTCAAACCGAGGGTCAAGATTAAAACATGAGGCATGAATCAAATGGATGAGATGAAGCCAACACACCACCAGAGCTAGGGCTCCGGTCATCTTCTCCGGTGGACCTCACCGGACTGGTCCACCACCAAAGTTCACCAAAATTCAAGATCTATATACTAATTTAAAGTAAAAATGACGGAAAGCATGAATATGACCTCTAAATTTCCCAATTCTCACTATATAGAGAAATATGTGGAATTGAAAAACGAGGTATATGAACTGAGTTACTTCGATTTGACCTCAAATCAACTCAATCTTGTTGCGTACATTGGTAGGGCTTCAGACAACCAAGAATTAAGAGAAATGATGGAGAAATAGGGGACAATCTAAGAAGGAAAAAATATGGAAAATCACCTTCTGTTTGCTGCAATGGAGCTCAATCTCTCTTCCAATTTGCTTGAGCTTGCTTCTACCAACTTACATGAAGTGAATTGGATGCAAAAATGGCTTGAACCCTTGGAGTTTCAAAACTAAAACAGAAGGGGGAATGGAACTCAATTTCAAGTGGAATCCTCAAGGTTGTTCTATCAATGGAGGGTGGGAGTGTTGCAGGATAAAAGCTTGGGCAAAGGGGTCCCTGATTCTGAGCAGAAGGGGTTGTATTTATAGGCTTGCAAGTTGCTTTCCACATACTTTTAAATTTTGTCCAAAAATAGTAACATGGTGTGCATGGTTGCATGGGAATGCAACAAGGCCCAAAAATGATGTGATCCAATTCCCAAATCATGTGCAAATGATGCTGAAGACTTAACGTGAAGCCATGCATTGTTAATAGAAAGTTGGTCATGAAAATTTCCAAATGGGGCCATGCATTACACCCATGTGTAAGTCACTAAAAAATAATCCAAATGCCATGATATTGGACTTTTTTGAAATCTAACATCAAGGGGAACAACTTTTATTATAAAAGTTTTTCATTTGGAGCTTGAATAATGATGAATTTTGAGGTGGAAGTTGGAAGAATCAAACGTAGTTGAAAATTTTCTAAGTTAAAAGTCAAATGACCACTTTTTTCACATTGAATAACTTTTGCTACGAGCTTCAAATGACTTTAGTTCCTTCTTAAAAGTTATATAGATTTCAATCCTATTAAATTTGGTCACAAATTTTACACAATTTGAATCTTTCATGAGGGAGTTATGGATTTTAGAAGTTGAGGAAAATTGCTTGTCCAATGATGACGACCTAAAATGACCTATATTGTTTCCTCTTGGTACATGCCCTTGAAAGTGAAATTTGACCTTTCTCAAGTAGAAAATTTGGATAATACATTCTGAATTTGATCATGAAACTTAGATGGATTTCATATCATAAAAATCGAGCAAGTTATGGTCCTTGGAAGTTGACCTTCCATCCAGGGCACATACAAAATGACTTATAATCGTTCACCATAAAAAATGACTTTCCAAGCAAAATTAGATCTTGGGGCCAACTTGAAAGTTGTTTGGAATGTCATAAAGAGTAAAGTTTCTCTTGGAATCATTTTAATATGACAAAAAGTGTAGGAGATAGGGTCTAGGAAATCGTAAATTTGACCTGTTGACTTTTTTGGTCAACCTCCTTGAACCAACTTGAAAACTTGAAGTTCCTTTGATATTTGGGACTCATAGAGGATCATATATGCATAAAATTAATTTCAATGAAGTATCCCATAATATCTTTGACCAATTGTTGAAGAAACTTGCTGAGGAAGTCATACAAGATACCCAAATGAATTAGGGCTTCCAAGACAAACAAGCTTCAAACTCTTGATGAATTCTTGATAAAATTGACAAATAAAGAATATGGGGATTCGTATATGATGCTTAGAACCAATGTGAACCTTTCATTGATTTATTTTTTGCACTGAGGTTCTCAAACCCTAGATGCGAGCTTGATGAGGCACATGTGGATGCACACACTACCTACAAAAGAAACAAAGTCACACATAGACATATTTTTTGGTATTTTGGTTAGTAAAAAAAGAGAATAAAGTATGACACAATCAAATATGCTTGGTGATCTCTCCCAATGCAAACCCAGTGAATGAGGGGTGAGGAGGATACCAAGGTGTGATCCCAAAGCCAATGCAATTGATGAGATGGCATGAGGGATCTTAGGGTCAAAATTGAGGTCTTACACATGGGTGTGAAGGATTTGGACATATTAGAGAAGAATGTCCTACATATATCAAGAAATAAAAAAAGGATTGTCTATCTTTTGGTCTGATGATGATAACTTTGAAAGTGATCATGAGGATGAAGTTGTAAAAAATGTAACTGCTTTAATTGGAAGATATGAATCTGATGAAGAAGTATCCTATAAGGAACTAGATAAGTTTTATAGAGAACTGTGCATCATAAGTGAAGAAGTGTGCCAGCTGGGAGAAAAATAGAAGAAAATTATATCTCAGTTGCAGGCTGAAAAAGAAAAATATTTATCAACCATCTCTGATCTTCAAGATGAGGTGATGTTGCCGACTTCCAAATTTGATAACATGACAAAGGTTGTAAGAATACTGAAAAAAGGTTCTGATGTGTTAGATGAAGTTTTTCAAGTTGGGAAAATGGTTGGAGATCTGAGAGGGATAGGCTTTAATTATCAATCTATGGACAAACATGGAGAAATCCCTATGACAAACTTTGTTCCTCCTAAAAGGGAGCCTGAGCCTATAATGCCTAAGTATCTGACTCAACATCGTGCCAGACATCAGAATAATCAAACTGGAGGCAAGTTAATTAGCTGGAGATGTCATTACTATGGAAAGTATAGTCATATAAAGCCTTTCTGCTTCAAACTGTATGGCTATCCCAAGTATCCAACACAACGCATGGCTAATCAACTGGTAACTAACACTAGAAGGGAGTGGATACCTAAGCCTGTCAACACTAGTCTCATAGGTCACACCACTCTTAGAGCTTCAGCTAGAGAAGACTGGTATTTTGACAGTGGATATTCTAGACACATGATAGGTGTCAAGAAGTTCTTGGAGAACATCAAGTCCTACTCAACTGGTTATGTTACTTTTGGAGACGGGGATAAAGGTGAAATTAAAGGAGTTGGAAGACTAACCTGTATAGGACTCCCGAGTCTTGATAATGTCATGTTGATAAAAGTTCTGACTGCTAATCTGATTAGTATTGATCAACTATGTGATGAGGGTCTTAAAGTTAATTTCACAAAATCTGAGTGTTTGGTCACTAATGAGAAAAATGAAGTTCTGATGAGGGGAGTCAGGTCTAAGGACAATTGTTACTTATGGACATCTCAAGAAATAAATCTCTTTTCCACACGCTTGATATCCAAAGAACATGAAGTCAACCCGTGGCACCAAAAACTTGGACATCTACATCTGAAAGGTATGAAAAAGATTGTGTCAAAAGAAGCCATCAGAGGTATTCCTAAGCTCAAGATTGAAGAAAGTAAAATCTGTGGTGAGTGTAAAATTGGGAAGAAAAGAAAGATGTCACATCCAAAGTTACAACATCATACCACTTCAACAGTTTTGGAACTTCTTCATATGGACTTAATGAGGCCTATGCAGGTCGTGAGGCTTGATGGGAAAAGGTATGTATGTGTTATTGTTGATGATTTCTTAAGATTTACTTGGGTAAACTTCATCAAGGAAAAATCAAATGTCTTTGAGGTCTTCAAAGATTTATGTCAAAGGCTTCAAAGAGAGAAGGAATGTGGAATTGTCATAATTGGAAGTGACCATGGGAAGGAATTTAAAAATAACAATTTGCTGAATTTTGCTCCTCTGAAGGCATTGGTCACGAGTTCTCTTATCCCATCACCCCTAGCAAAACAGAGTTGTTGAACACAAGAATAAGACTCTACAAGAATCAACTAGAGTCATGTTTCATGCCAAGCAACTACCTTACCATTTTTGGGCTGAAGCAATGAATACTACTTGCTATATTCATAATAGGGCCAGTCTAAGATCTGGTACTTCAACTACTCTTTATGAACTATGGAAAGGAAGGAAGCCTACTGTCAAATACTTCCATGTATTTGGAAGAAAATGTTACATTTTGGCTGATCATGAACAAAGAAGAAAGATGGATCCCAAAAGTGATGAAGGAATATTTCTGGGGTACTTTACAAATAACATAACCTATAGAGTTTTTCATTCCATAACCAAAGTCATGATGGAGTCCATCAATGTTGTAGTGGATGATAATATCACAGAGAAAGGGACTAATGTTGAAGAAGATGTTGGGATATCATTTCAACAGATTGACACTACTGGAAATAAGGGAGTTATTGAGTCAGACAGTGAACCAGGAGACACTGAACTAGATAACCATCAAGTTAACAAAGGTCCATCTATCAGAACTCATAAAGATCACCCAACTGAACTCATCATTAGAAATCTTAATGAAGGGATCACCACTAGATCTATATATGTGATATCGAACGCTTGCTTTGTCTCAAAGTTTGAACCTAAAAATGTGAAGGAAACCTTGACTGATGAATTTTGGATCAATGCTATGCAAGAAGAACTAGGACAGTTTATAAGAAATGAAGTATGGGACCTAGTTCCTAGGCCTAAAGGAATGAATGTTATTGGGACAAAATGGATCTACAATGACGAAAAAGGAATTGTGACCAGACACAAGGATATACTTGTTTCTCAAGGATACACTCAAATTGAAGGGGTTGATTTTGATGAGACTTTCGCTCAAGTTGCTCGCCTTAAGTCAATAAGACTACTTTTAAGAGTGGCTTGTTTGCTTAAATATAAGCTGTTTCAAATGGATGTGAATAGTGCCTTCTTAAATGGGTACTTAAATCAAGAAGTCTATGTTGAACAACCCAAGGGTTTCATAGATCCTAACTTTCCAAATCATCTTTACAAACTAAGGAAAGCTCTTTATGGATTAAAGAAATCACGTAGGGCTTGGTATGAAAGGCTCCCCGAGTTCCTTGTCATAATGAATACAAGAAATGAGGGATAGAAAATAAATTATTTGTTAAAGAAGAGCATGGTAAACTCATGATATCTCAAATATATGTTGATGACCTTATGTTTGGAGGGATGTCAAACCAGATGGTCCAATATTTTATTAGGCAGATGCAATCTGAATTTGAAATGAGTCTTGTTGGTGAGTTAACTTACTTTCTTAGTCTCCAAGTCAAACAAATGGATGCCACTATCTTTATTTCTTAAAGCAAGTATGCTAAGATTATAGTAAAGAAGTTTGGCATGGAAAATGCTAGTCACAAAAAAAAACCCTGCACCAACCCACTTAAAGTTGATTAAAGGTGAAAAAGGTGTAAATGTGGATCAAAGTTTGTACAGGAGTATGATTGGTAATGTGATGTATCTTACTGCTAGCAGACTTGGCATTATATTTGCTATAGGAGTGTGTGAAATGTATCAGTCTGAATCCAAAATAAGTCGTATTACCCAGGTGAAAAGGATTCTGAAATACATCAATGGGACTAGTGACTATGGAATGTTGTATTCTCATAATGCAAATTCCTTGCTTATAAGATATTATGATAAAGATTAGGAAGGCAATGCTAATGATAGAAAGAGCACTTCTAGAGGGTGTTTCTTCTTCGTAAATAATCTAATATCTTGGTTCAGAAAGAAGCAAAATTGTGTGTCATTATCTACGACTGAGACTGAACATATTGCAGCAGGAAGCAACTGCTCTCAATTAATTTGGATGGAATAAATGTTAGAGGAATATAATGTCCAGCAAGATGTCATGACATTATATTGTGACAACCTAAGTGCTATAAACATCTCTAAGAATCCTATTTGGCACATCAGAACTAAGCATATTGATATTCGTCATCATTTTATCAGAGATCTTGTTGAAGACAAAATTGTTAATCTTGAGCATGTAGCCACTGAGAAGCAACTGACAGATATTTTGACTAAAGCTTTAGATGCAAATAAATTTGAAAAGTTAAGGGGTGAATTGTGCATTTTCATGCTTGAAGAATTATAGGAATTACTGATATGGAGATATGAGAATCAAATTTTCTCTTCCCTCCATTTAATGATGCACAAAATTATTACAAACCTTCCTTATTTTCCAAACACGCCATCCTAGCTAATCTATCAACATCATTCATGCTACCTTCCTGACTCTCTCTCTCAACTTTATTATAAGTCACCCTCATCTCTCTATCTCCTCTTTGAAGTCCATACCTCAAAACTCCAAAATATCTCAACCTTATGTCTCAACTTCTAGCAAGCACACCAAGGAGAAATCAAACCCTAAGAATATCGATACTGAGATAGATATCTCTGAAGTTATCACTGATACCGTTCCCCTCTCTATGGTTCCTGGCCATGAAAATCCTATAAGGAAGCCTAGAACGCCGACTTTGAGAAAAGGCAATCCCTCTAAAGTAAGTACTTCTTCCTATCCATCTGTGGCTACTAAAAATGTAAAAATCCCTACTGCTATAAAGAAACCTCATTCGATGACAAACCTATACCTTGATCCTATTAATGTTGAACCTAATGTTGGTGCTTCTAAAGAATGAACTGCTATGCCAAATGTTATGGAAAATGTTGAAGCCTCTGAAACCAATAATAAACCTAGATCTGCTACTACTTTGAGTAAATTTAGCATGATTGTTATGGATTGAGACGACATAAATAAGAATATTTGTGTATTGATCTATCAAGTTTTGGGTATTGAACCTAAGACTGGTGTTGTGCCAGATGTCTCCACATTCTTGGCCCGACCTGATAACACTACCGAAGCCTCTCTGGATAAATCTGATATCAATGTGTCTACTCAGTCTCCTGAAAAACTGAAAGATAAAGAGGATTCTGATGGGATGTCTGGTGATCTAGCTAACAAAGAAGAAAACCATGCAGAGAAAAAGGATCAATCTACTGGCATAATGAATATAGATGATCTGGACTCTGATGATATGCCCATTGGTCAAAGATTGGCTCCAGGAATAGCCAAAAGGTTAAAGAACAGAAAAGGAAAGCAGTTGAATCCTCTAGCACGCCCTCAAAATCTCTTAGGAAAAGAACTAGTGTTGGCCCTACAAAAGGATGGAGCAAGATGGTTACTCCTGTCTACAATAAGAAATATCTTAAGAGGAAGGAAATCCCTTATAAGTCTAGTGAATCTGACCATGATGTTGAACACAATGTTCAAGACATCATGTCTGCTACAGGAAAGCAAGCTTTTAGGAAGAAGATTCTAGCAAATATTTTGAAGTCCCTATTGACAATATCTCCTTTCACTCTATGGAGAATGTAGAAAAATGGAAATTTATTTACCAACGACGACTTGCGTTGGAAAGAGAGCTTGGCAAAAATGTGTTTGAATGCAAAGAAGTAATGAGTCTGATTCAAGAAGCTGGATTAATGAAGATTGTGACTGGCTTTGGCAAATGTTAGGAAATGCTTGTTAAAGAATTCATTGTGAATATCTCAAAGGAATGTGACAACAAAAGAAGCAAGGAGTTTAGAAAAGCTTATGTAAGAGGAAGGTGTGTGGATTTCTCTCCTGAAATCATTAATAGGTTTTTGGACAGAAATGAAGATGAACAAGCTGAAGTGGAAGTTTCTGAAAATGTCATTTGCAAAAGAGATTACTGCTAAGCAAGTGAAGGAATGGCCCAGAAAAAGGAAGTTGTCAACAAGTTACTTGAGTGTGAAGTATGCAGTACTTCACAAAATTTGAGCTGCTAATTGGGTACCAAATAATCACACTTCAAACATTGCCAATGGATTAGGTAAATTCATCTATATTGTAGGAACCAAGATAAAATTTGACTTTGGATCCTATGTCTTTGATCAAACAATGAAGCATGATGTCTCCTTTACTATGAAGATTCCAATAGCCTTTCCCTCATTAATTTGTGGTGTTAAACTCAGTCAACACCCAAATATTTTGCTCAGTTCTGATAGTGTTTGCAAAAGAGATCCTATTCTGTCATTACATTATAGGCTTTTCATTGGGAAACATGTTCCAGATATTGTCATGCTATCTGGCCAGAAATCTTCCAGGCCTACTACTAGAACAAGCATCCTTGCTGACCTAAAAGATACGTGCAAGACCTTGGATGAAATTATCAAAATTTGTACTGAGAGAAAGAGCAGGCTTGAGATTTTAATAAAGGCCTTTTCTGAAGAAGAATGAAAGTTGAAAGGTGATGGAACAAGTGAAGAAGATGCTAATGAAGAAGGTACTGATGGAAGTGACGATGAAGAAACTATCAGCAATGATGAGGGCTGAAGCACTCTGGCTCTGGTTCTTTTGTGTGTTGTTTGTCCTTCTATTTTTTTGTGGGCTATACCTTGAACATTTATGCACTTGAAATTTCTCTTGGTCTATAACTTATATTTTGATTGCTCTGCTACTTCTAATGTTTGTTTGTGGTTTGTCAACTCTTTGGATAAAAATGAGGAGTAGTTGTGATTGTGATTGATTATTTATATGGTTGTGATTGATTAGGTATGTATTTGATTGTTTGTTAACCCTACCTTATTTCTTGCTCATTGAGGGGGAGCACATATGGAGGGGGAATAACTCTTACCCCTGGATCTTCTACTTAGGGGGATCATTTTCTTTTTTTGACTATGGTGATAGACTTGTTTTGAGTGGGCTTCCGATGTTAATAAAGTCAGGAAAAATGTCTTGACATCCTGTCTAAAGAGAATCTATTTTTCTCTTAAACATGTTCTTCGTGTGAGAGTTTATCTCTCTATTGTAAGGCTATGTTTTTCTACTGCGACTACCTCTGTTTTTTTTAATAGGGTAAAGGATTTTGTTTTTGCTTGTGTGGTGATTTGTCGTTGTGATCCTTACCCTATTTCTGTTGGTCTATGCAAAGGTTGTTTTAGCCAAAAATTTCCAAAGGGGGAGATTGTTAGGTCCGGTATGTACTGATTGACTGCATTTTGGAAAAACAAGTATTATAATCAGATGTTGAATAAGATGTCTTGACATGTGGGTTCAATATTGGAGTGTGACCTGTTTAGTGTCTTATAAGATTTGTTTCCTTTTATGAGATATTTGAAGATACGCTGAAGATTTAGTTCACGTGACATGTGAGTCAAGTAGCGCGTTTTCTAAAAAGCAAAAAGACTATTTTTCCCTGACTTGTTATCGAAGTAAATATGTCAAAAGATTTTAGGAAACATCTGATCTGATTGAAACCAAATCTGAAGAAGACTGTGCAGAGTCCTTGGATCTGCTATGAATCAAGCCCGAAGCCCATGTCTTTCCATTGCTATTTATATATCGTTTCCAAACCTAAGAAGGATCGAAGTCACGCTGAATATTGTCTATGTTAGGGTTTAGTAGTCTTTGCTTGTGAGTCATTCGAGTATCTCCTTGATACTTGAATTGGACTTGCTTTATTAAGTTGTAAGTGTCAATCCCTCAAAAGCTTTTAAGCAAGAGTGGATTATGTTTTTCTGATATAAGTTGTTGTCACTGTTGTGTGATAAAAGGGAAATGAGAGAGGTCTCATATCTAGGAGTGTCTTAGATAGAAATGTCAACGAGTAGAGATTATGTGAGAAGTTTGTAAAACCCGAGGTTGTTTAGAACTTCGAACTAATTCTGTGATAATGGGTTTCCTTCCTGGCTTGGTAGTCCCCAAATGTAGGTGACATTGCATCGAACTGGGTTAACAACTACTTGTGTTATTTGCTTTTGTGTTCTTATTTAAATCATGATATAGTCTGTGGTGTGACAATATGCAGACCCTGATGTCGTAACATCATGTACAACATTCAGGATCTACATTTCAGAATTTAATAACATATATGTCAACCTAAACGGTAACAATAGGCCACCAAGCCTTAATTGACATAGTTAGGTTCTAGATTGAGTTTGAGGTCTTATTGCAAGCATAAGTTCCAGGTGGAGTCAAATGACTGTTTAAATATGATGTTTTCTAATTAGGAAATCCCTTGGAGGAAATGTTGTTTATCTTTTTTTTTTTGTATTGATGACTGGTCTAAGGATGAAGTTGATTTTGAACATAGTCTTTTGGATTTAACATGTTTTGTCTACATGTTGGTGTCGCAGATGATGCATGACTTTTTAAGGTTGAACTTTGATCATTAATTTTTGTGTATACGATCTTACCAACATCCTATATTTACTGAGAACAAGTCTTCATCCAAAATGTAAATGTTCTCATCTGTGATCCAAATAGTAGTCTATGGGTCGAGATCGACATGTTCTCATAGCATGGAGACTCAGTGGCTATCCGAGAAACAGGTTTACCAGAGAAGGTCGAAATACTTAGTTGACCAAGCAGAGGTGCATTAAGGGAATCTGATTATTTTGGGATAAGGGTCATGAATATCACTAAACTTAACATATGAGCTTGGCAAGGATTCCAATTTATGAAGTTGAGGGTTGTCTTTCACTCAACTAATTGTACGAGTTTGACAAGGGGTTCACATTGTTGTAGTTGTTGGTTGTGATTCTTGACTCTCACTCATCCAAGAATATGACCTTAGAAAAATGTCTGACTGGCTAAAGCTACGGGTCACGACTTTGACTTAGCCAAGCAAATGATTTTGGCATGAGGTTCGACTTGTTATCCTACATACAAAAAATATGTACCAATTATAAATAATACAGTTAGTCAATACTGTCGCAACAATGCGAAAAAATAACCGGCGAGGAAAAAGAACAGAAGAGTCGCCACCGTTTGTTATTTATCCCAAAGGAGGGAAAGGAAACGATCGAAGAAAACCTAAAGAAAAAGGAAAAGACAAGGTCTCGCAACCAAATCTAGGGTTCGGGAGTCGATTATGCGAAAGGAAGGTATTAGCACTCCTACCCATCCGTAGTACTCTACGGGATCCACTCTTGTTGTTCTCGTCTAAGGGGTGTAGGTATATCTAAAGTACTATATGCTAAAAGAAGGTCAAAAGAAAATGACTCGCAAGGATGTCGCATCCACTGCCTACGTATCTCATCTGAACATGAGAATCAGAGTCTTCGTAGCTCGACTACCTATGGGTTAAAGAGAAGTGTGCTCGCTAAGACATCACGTCTTATGCCTACGTATCTCATCTGGAATGAGAATCAAAGCAAAACGTGGTTCAGCTAACTACGGGAACAAAGGGCCTCGATTGCAACTAGGGCAAGAGAAAGGGAAGGTCTCGATTGCAACGAGGGCGAGAGAAAAGGATTACAGCAAGGGCGAAAGCAAACAAGGATTAGTTGTTAGTCGTCAGTCAAACTCGGCAAGACATCGCGTCTCGTGCCTAGGTATCTCATCTGAACATGAGAATCAGAGTTGACGTAGTTCGGCTAACTACGGGAACAAGGGTCTCGATTGCAACTAGGGCAAGAGAAAGGAATCGCAACAAGGGCGAAAGCAAGCAATGATTAGTTGTTAGTCGTCAGTCAAAACTCGGTAAGACATCGCGTCTCGTGCCTATGTATCTCATCTGAACATGAGAATCAAAGTTGCCGTAGTTCGGCTAACTACGGGAACAAGGATCTCGATTGCAACTAGGGAAAGAGAAAGGAATCGCAACAAGGGCGGAAGCAAGCAAGGATTAGTTGTTAGTCGTCAGTCAAAACTCGGCAAGACATCGTGTCTCGTGCCTACGTATCTCATCTGAACATGAGAATCAGAGTTACCGTAGCTCGGCTAACTAGGGGTTAAGGATTGCCATCTGAACATGGACTTACAAAAGAGGACACCAGCTGTGTCAAGGGAAAGTGGGAAATGTGTTCAACGTCCTAGCAGTAGGTGTCACAGCTCGCTGAATCGAGTCTTAGGCAGTTACCTCTTTGCAATAGAACATACTAACATGCCACAAGATCGGAGATGCACGGAAGGTCTAAAAGTGGGGAAGCTCTGCCCTAGAATTGTTATGCAATGGGGACCTATGTGTTAGGATTTACAGAGGGGAACATCTACCTAATGTTAGCATGCAAAGAATAAGGGAATTCTACCTATGTTATCATACAAAGGGTTCTACCTAATGGGTGCTACCTAAACGGAACAAGAGTCGACAGATGGAGCAAGGAGAGAAGCCACAGATAAGGGTAAATGGCGATGCCTGAGGCAATCGACTTACAGGTAGATGGCGATGCCCGAGGCAATCAACTTACAAGAGGATGGATGAATGCGTGCTGGTTCTGTTAAGTTTTGAAAATGATTACTCGATGTTGGATCGAGCTTTTGATCTTGTTTTGAAATGATTATCGGATGTTCGTTTTAATTGTTGTATTAATAGATGAATAAAGAAGGAAAGAGTAAATATTATACACTTTATGGGATATGGGTACATTTGTTATGAATGGGGATGGTTCATGGCAATCAAACAATAAGAATATATGCCTCAATCATCATACAAGTAGGCAACAGCTATCAATCAAATTAGATAAGTAAACATGTATAGAATCAAAGAATGAAATAATGGAGTATTAAACAAAGCATGGGAAGTATGAACATGTTAAACAATCAAGCAATAGTAAGCATCGATGAAAGAAACAAGTGTAACATATGATAAATGAACCGGACAGATGAATAGATGCACAATAGGTCCACTGAAATAATTAAATCAAGAAATGAGGTAAGGATCAAATAAAATCAAGATAAAAGGCCTCTAATACATGGCATATGAGATGAACAAGGGAGGATCAAAAGATATCTTTAATTGCCATAAGTAATCCCTAAGTCAAACATCGATCATAATGAAGTCAACTGAAAATTCAAGCCAACTTAATAAATATCAAATAAATAGCAAATTAATCAAGAAAATTATGAAAAATTAAACTAAATAAAGTGGGGTCAGGACATCCTCATCCCCCCAAAAATATTTTAAAAATAATGAAAATTGGTATGTGAATTAAATAAAATAAAACAGAAGTCAAACCAAAAGTCAATCAACAAGACTAGGTTAAAAATAAATCAAGAATAAATAGCGAATGGGAAATAAAATTCCAAGAAAAAGTCAGGTTGACCATGAGACAATGGTCAACCTTCATCCCAAAAATCCGAAGCTAAAAATAATTCTAAGTTATGAAAATAAAATCAATAAAAAAATGTATGCTAAAATGAACCATTTAGAATTAATAATTAAAATAAAATATTAGTATTAAATAAATACAAAAATTAAATAATGCATCAAGAAATATGGAAAATATTTTTGGATAACTTTATGAACAAAGAAAATATTTTAAATAATTAAAATCAAAACAGAAAATAAAAATGGGAATTAAAAAAGAAAATGAAAGAGGGGGTGCATCAGTACTTAATTGAACTGGGAAATAAAATAGGTGCTCATGGGCCTTGAAACAAGGGGTGTGAAAAGCGAACGGGTGAAGGGCCCATGATCCACAACCAAAACTTTAATCCAGGCGTGACATGAAATAACATTTTAATAAAAAAAAGTCATGTGAACATGTTATCAATTGGGCAACTTCACTTAAGTGACTAAAAGACAAAATAGCAATGGGCGGCCACGATTAAAACATAGGCAAGGAATCCAAGGGCCCTCAAGACGACACGTGATCGTCTTCCTCATTGGGCCAAGAAACCCTAACGACATGCAAGAAAACGCAGCACATGCAGTGAGTTTCTTCCAACCTCAACAACAAAATGCGACCACCATAGAGCATCAAATGACACGAAATAAAGCCTAGATATCAAGTATGAAATGTGGAGATTAACATGGTATCTTTGTTTGAGTGAAATGATGGCTTAATCATGGAGAAATATTGTCAACAAGATGTCAACATGGTCACGGATATGAACAGAAAATAACAACACAAATCCATAACATGAACATTGCCTCATGTTGAGGGCTTCAGAAACAGGCATAGGCATATGGTTAACATGAAAATGAACATGATGATGAGCATGGTAATGGCATAGATGTATCAAGCATAAGAATGAGCAAAACAAATAGCCATAAAGTAAGATGATTACCTAGTGGAAGCTTGGTCCACTGCCTCTTGGTTGTGGAGAGAATGGAAGAAGAGGATGCTGCTTTGATGCTTCAAGGACCTCAACTCAAGAGCTTGATGAAAACTGATATGTGACCCCTTTTCCCTGCTTGCAACGAAATTCCAATGTTTCCCTTCAAATTTAGGGTTTTAGGCTTAAATATGTGGGTCTAACATTCTTAATGGGCTCAAAAATGACTTGTTTTGGTTTATGAACAAAATGTGCATTTGGTGAGGTGGTGTTAGAAAGTTACTTATTTTGGCAAAGTTTAAGTGAGTGGAAATGTTGATGCATGGCCAAATGAGGTAACAAAAACGTGGGCTGTGTAATGCAGCATGGCTTGGTTGGTTTGGTTTGGCAAGAAATCATTTCAAAGTGGTGACTTTGTGGCAACATAACTTGATGAACAAACCACCAATTGATGAGATAATGCAAACAGTAGAAAGATATCATGGAGTATATCATGTTTCATGTTGAGCATGGGTGGAAATAATGAGTGGAAGAAGATGAAAAATGGGCCTCAAGTTCAGGTCACACCATGGCAAGATTGGTTGGGCAAGCTAGGCATAAAATCTGCCTAGAAATTTCAAGTCATGGTGCCCACTTTAAGTGAGTGTATCTCTCAAACCATGGATCCAAATGAGATGACTCTAAAAGGAGGTGAAAGAGGACATGGCAAGGTATAATTGTTGTGAAGAAAATATTTTCAATTGGTGCCTTGAAGTGCAAGAAAACTGGCCAAGAAGTTTTGACAAACTTTGAAGATTTTGAGACTTAGAAATTTTTCTAAGTGTCCTAAAAATATGCCCCACTTTGACTAAGCATAAATTTCTCAAATTTGATCCAAATGAAACAAACTTTATATTTCCAGAAAGCTTGGAACAAGATGAACAACTTTCATGTTGGAGAAATTTTCAAATGTTGATGGAAAATGGGCTTAAAGTGAGTGCAACAATCATGAAAACTTGCCCTAAATGGAAAGTCAACCATTTCCAAATTAAGTAACTTTTCCAATTCCTGATTAAATGATGAATCCATGATCCAACCTTGATCCAATTTCACATGTAGGATCCCCTAGGCATGAATTTTGAGATTCCACTCTCAAAAAGTCAGGAGTTGACTTTTCTGGCCCCACAATTGACTTTTCCCAAACTGTCTGATTCCCGATTCCAGTGATCAATTGAAGCACCTCTGGCTCAAATAAAAAGCTGATTTTTTTTGTATGTAGACCCTTGTGGACATATGGAGGGCCATGGAAAAGATTTTCACCCAAAGAACCAGAAATAAACTGATTTTATACCAAACCCTAATTTTAGGGCAAAACTAATCGGGGACTGATTGCACTGCTTGCCAATGGATCTTTCTAAGATAATTGTGAATCTTCCTAGCCCAAGATGCCTCTCCAATCATGACATGGATAAGCTCCTCAACTTCCAACCAAACATTGCCTGTTACAAGTAGCCATGAAAACCCTAGTTTCCTGATTAAATCCAGATGAACACTCTGATAGCTCTGAATCCTTCACTGATGAACTGTAGACCATAATAAGATACCTGGAGCCCCCTGAGACCCTTGAGACTTGTATATTTAGAGAATGAAGTCCAATCCTCAATCTTGCTTTGTGTGGGCTCCTTCTGTTAAGGAGTGATCAATTAAAACCTGATTTCCGTGTCACTAATGCAGTATGCAATGAGTATGACCTAGTATGATGCTAATGAAGTGTAAAACATAATGCCATGCTTCCAAGAAAAAATGAAGGGTAAATTTTGGGGTATTACAGCTGCCCCTATTCAATCAACTGGAAACCCGAAAGGAAGATATCAACGACTTTCGCACTTTCGAGGTATCAAGGGATTGAATACGATAAAAGACCGGAAATTTACACTGAAGTGAAAAATGAAGTAATAATTCCTGTCAGGATCGGCAAAGAGGTGGTCTTGAAAAAAGAATCCGTCTGGTACAGTGAGAGTCGGTCTGAACACCGAGAAAAGAATGTTAGCCTGAATACCAAAATAAATGGTAACACAGAAATAACCATGGCCTGAATGCCGCTCATCAACCTGAATACTGGAAATGACTTCGATCTGAACATCAAAAGATACTAGATTATCAAACATCGGTCTGAACACCGGGAAATTGGCCTGAGCGCCACTTCGGTCTGAATACCAGAAAACTGGCCTGAATGCCACAAGTTGCATCGACCTGAACGTTGGAAACTTCTTCGATCTGAATATCGGAAAATTGGCCTGAATGCCACTTCGATCTGAATACCGGAAACTGGCCTGAATGCCACTTCGGTCTGAATACCGGAAAACTGCATGCCTGTCAGTATCGGCAGAAATAGGGAAAATGATAATTGAGGCGGCACGTGGGCCAACGACCCCTGCTGGGAATAATAAAGGATAAGTTATGAAAAAAATTCAGTCTGAGTACTGGAAACAAACTTCTGGCTTATCACTTGGGATACCGAGAATGTCTTATGCTTTACATGCGTATATTTGAATTTTTCAATGGCGTAATGCTCCATGAAAATGGAAATGCTACGCGATTTGGGAGGATGCAATGCGATATGATTCTACATGCAGGGATGCGAAATGCTAGGTTAGAGAGAACGCCAAGCCGAGGCAAGGAATTCCGTTGGGGAAGCAATCTTTTGGACCCAGCACAATGAACTCTGTGGGGAAATGAACAGCCACGCGGTGTTCTGGCAATAACAAAAATACCGAGACTCTGACTGGGGAGAGAATGGCACTGAAAGCTTGCTGCTGAGGAAAGCGACAGTGGTTCTGGCAACCACAATCTGTGAGAGAGACGACTCAGCAGGGGAAGCAAACACCGATACGGTACCGAGATTCTGCTTCAAGGAGAGAGACCATGGATCTAGCGTCGAGATCATCGATCTGGCATCGAACTCTGAGGAGCAGCCGCTTTTGCTGGGAAGATACAGTCTGGCACTGTCGACTCTACTGGGGAATGTATAATATGAAACAAATGCTTGGGGAAGTACAGTAGTGAGAATCCGCTGGGGATTGAAGAATCCAATGCTCGGACCAACTTTGCGGGGATAAAATACCAAATACCAACTGTTGAAGCAAAACATCCGCAATCATCTGCTGGGGACCTTAAGGAAATGCCCCGAGTGTACCTGTTCTGAATAGACGATCCAAAACACTTAAAATTTACAGCAATTTTAAATGTTTATCAAGCATGTACCTGTAAAGCTCTTATGTTTCATGATGCAATGTTTATCAAAAATTCGGACGTCATTTTTGAAACAAAATAGTAAAATGAAAATGAACACAGAGATATGCTGAATAACATGATTTTATTGATTGAATGGCCTCTGAATAGACGTTTACATCAGGAAGCAATCCCTGGAAAGAGGTAATTGCATAAAAGATAAAAACAGAAATTAATCTAATGGCAATGTGAGGTGGATTTCTATCGGGTTCCAATTCTGCTATTACTTGCTCGTCTTCAAGATCCTCTAAATGATCAGCTTTCTGAAAAAAGGTGATCAGACTGTTTCCTATCCTTCGGAAGTTTCCAGTTATCAGCACGAGATGAAATTCAGAACTACTCAGAACGCAGTCATTCGCTTAATCCCTAACTTTTGCCTGGATCACCCTTTCGGGTTTTCAATCCACCTAGATACCCATTTTTGCCTATGTTGCCTTTTTCAGGTTTTCAACTTACCGGGTGTACAATCTTTTCACTTTTAATCCCTAACTTTTGCCCGAACCTTTTTCATTTTCTTGGTTCGCCGGGATGCCTAGTTTTTGCCTGGACTATTCTTTTTATTGTCCAGCGAGTCTATTTTATGCGAAGTATTTTTTAACTGCGTCTGAGTTCACAGGGGAAGTGAAGTCTTCACCATCCCTAGTTGCAAGCATTAAGGCCCCACCATCAAAAATCTTGGTGACAATATATGATCCATCATAATTAGGAGTCCACTTGCCCCTGTGATCTGTCTGAGGAGGAATAATCCTTTTCAACACCAAATCTCCGACTTGGAAGCATCGAGGGCGCACTTTCTGATCAAAGGCTCTCTTCATCCGACTTTGATACAACTGCCCATGACAAATGGCTACCATTCGCTTCTCTTCGATAAGATTCAACTTATTGAACCTTGTCTGAATCCATTCAGCTTCATCTAACTCGACATCCAGCAGGACTCTTAGAGAAGGAATCTCCACTTCAACAGGTAGGACTGCTTCCATACCATACACAAGGGAGTAAGGGGTTTCCCCGGTCGATGTACGTACTGAAGTACGGTACCCATGCAAGGCGAAGGGTAGCATCTAATGCCAATCTCTGTACGTAACAACCATCTTCTGCACAATCTTCTTTATGTTCTTATTTGCTGCCTCAACAACACCGTTCATCTTAGGACGATAAGGGGAAGAATTGTGATGTTGAATGTTGAAGTTCTTGCACAACTCCTTCATCATTTTGTTATTGAGATTAGAACCATTATCAGTAATGATTCTTTCGGGAATCCCATAACGACAAATGATTTTTTTCTTAATGAATCGGGCAACCACATGTCTGGTGACCTTCGCAAATGACGCTGCTTCGACCCACTTGGTGAAATAGTCGATGGCAACAAGGATGAAACGATGCCCGTTGGAAGAAGTCGGCTCAATCTTTCCAATCATATCAATGCCCCACATAGCAAACAGCCACGACGAAGACATCACATTCAGGGGATTTGGTGGCACATGCACCTTATCAGCATAAATCTGGCATTTATGACACTTCCGAGCATATTTGAAACAATCAGACTCCATGGTCATCCAGTAATAACCCGCTCTCAACAATTTCTTAGCCATTGCATGTTCGCCGACATGAGTACCGAAGGAGCCTTTATGAACTTCCTGCATTAACATGTCTGCTTCGTGTCTGTCCACACATCTGAGCAAAACCATGTCGAAGTTCCTTTTATACAACACATCGTCTTTGTTCAAGAAGAAACTGCCTGCCAATCTTCTCAAAGTCTTTCTATCCTTGTTGGATGCCCCTGCAGGGTACTCTTGATTCTTCAGAAAGCACTTGATGTCGTGATACTAGGGCTTGTCATCAACTACCAGTTCAGCAACAAACACATACGCGGCCCTATCAAGGCGCATAACATCGATCCTGGCAACATGATTCCACCGAATCACCTTGATCATGGAGGATATAGTAGCAAGAGCATCTGCCATCTGGTTCTCATCACGAGGTATATGATACAGCTTTACTGTTGTGAAGAAAGTCAACAGTCTTCTCGTGTAATCTCTGTAGGGGACCAAATTAGGCTGGAGAGTATTCCAATCACCCTTCACTTGATTGATCACTAGAGCTGAATCTCCGAAGATGTCCAGAGTCTTGATTCTCAAATCAATGGCTTGCTCAATACCCAAGATACAGGCCTCATACTCAGCTTCATTATTGGTGCACTCAAAAGTCAGACTAGCAGTGAAAGGCATGTGGGCACCTTTCAGAGTGGTAATGACAACACCAATTCCACTTCCTCTGGAATTGATGGCCCCATCAAACATTAAAGTCCACTTTTCATCTAGATGAGGTCCCTCCTCAACAACTGGCTCTTCACAGTCTTTCATCTTGAGGAACATGATGTCTTCATCCGGAAAATCAAACTTCATCGGCTCATAATCATCAATCGGCTGCTGAGCAAGATAGTCTGACAGAATACTCCCTTTGATGGCTTTCTGGGATGTATACTGGATGTCGTACTCTGTCAGTACCATTTGCCAACGAGCAACCCTTCCGGTGAGAGCTGGCTTCTCAAATATATACTTGACTGGATCCATTTTGGAGATCAGTAAGGTTGTGTGAGTCAGCATGTATTGTCTCAATCGCTTAGCAGCCCATGCAAGTGCATAACATGTCTTTTCAAGCATTGAGTATCTCGACTCGCAATCTGTGAATTTTTTGCTCAGGTAGTAGATGGCATGCTCTTTCCTACCTGTCTCGTCGTGTTGACCGAGAACACAACCCATGGAATTATCAAGTACTATCAAATACATAATCAACGGTCTCCCTGGGACTGGAGGCATAAGGATTGGAGGATTCTGCAAATACTCTTTTATTTTTTCGAAAGCCCTTTGGCAATCATCATTCCACCTGATGGCCTGATCTTTTCTTAACAATTTGAATATTGGCTCACACGTGGCTGTTAGGTGAGAGATGAACCTTGCAATGTAGTTCAACCTCCCTAAGAAACCACGAACTTGTTTTTCTGTTCTTGGCTCAGGCATTTCTTGTATTGCTTTTACTTTGGCAGGATCCACCTCAATCCCTTTTTCACTAACAATAAAACCCAACAGTTTTCCAGATCTCACCCCGAAAGTACACTTGTTCGGATTAAGCCTCAACTTGAATTTCCTTAAACGCTCAAACAGTTTATGCAAATTCACCAAATGCTCTTCTTCCGTCTGAGATTTGGCAATCATATCATCAACATAAACCTCCCTTCATGATGAATCATATCATGGAAAAAAGTTACCATAGCTCGTTGATACGTTACCCCAGCATTTTTCAAACCAAACAACATCACCTTGTAGCAGAAGGTTCCCCATGGGGTTATGAAAGTTGTCTTCTCCATGTCTTCTAGTGCCATCTTAATTTTATTATAGCCAGAAAAGCCATCCATAAAGGAGAATACCGAGAACTGAGCCGTGTTATCCACCAAAACGTCGATGTGAGTTAATGGGAAATCATCTTTAGGACTAGCTCTGTTCAGATCCCGGTAGTCGACACACATCCGTACCTTTCCATCCTTCTTAGGTACTGGAACGATATTTGCAACCCATGACGGATAATTTGTAACCGCTAGAAATCCTGCATCCAACTGTTTTTGCACTTCTTCCTTTATCTTGACGGCCATCTCTGGTCTTGTTCTTCTGAGCTTCTGCTTGACCGGAGGACAATCCTCTTTGAGAGGCAAACGGTGTACCACAATGTCTGTGTCAAGCCCTGGCATGTCCTGATAAGACCAAGCGAAGATGTCAACATACTCTTGCAGCAATTCAATCATCCCTTTCTTCACATTGTCTTCCAAAGCAACCCCTATCTTGATTTCTCTCTTAACGTCCTCGGTGCCGAGATTAATCACTTCAATAGACTCTTGATGCGGTTGAATGACCCTTTCCTCCTGTTTTAGCAACCTGGCAAGTTCTTCAGGGAGTTCACAGTCTTCATCACCCTCTTCTTCAGCTTGAAAGATTGGATTTTCAAAGTCGAAGCGAGCCATAGCAGAACTGTTATCAATAGGATCTGGTGACGTGCATCTGCATGAGTGATGATATGTGCTTATGAGTGTGAACAAGGAGTGAAAACTAAACAAAACATTTCCAAATGTATTTTTTTTAATTTTTTTTTGAAAACTGCAAAAGTAGAAAGACAGTGAACAAAATATTTGAATGCAAAAAGACGTCCTTTATTTATGATAAAAAATGCAGGTATTCACATAGATGAGCCCTACAATGAGTCATTACGCGCTGGGCGGAACGTAAGACTTGGATATGCACAGACAAACAAAGAAAATTACTCTTCAAGAAGAGTGACTTGGATAATCTCTTCAGAAGACCAATTGCGGAGAACTTCACCCGGGACCTTTGGACGCACCCAGTTGTCAAATTCCGCAATCACTATCCCCATCTTCTTCGTTGATTCCTTCGGGTACCGTATCGGTGAATGCCTGAGTCAGCTATCCTGCTAGTGGAATACCGAACAAACTGAGAACGCTGCGGCGGTACCTGTTATGCAAGACATGCTAATGGATATGCAAATGCAATGACATGTTTATCAATTCCAAAAGGTATTCTACCCCTTGATTCCAGTCTCACATCAGATAAACAGTGTAAGAAAACCCCGACTAGAATTAAGAAGAAGGTATAAACCCCTGGGAATAGATAAACATGTGTTAAATGATGTGAATGCAAAATGATGTGATGCAATGCAGTGACATGGGAATCAAGATTGCTCTATCTGCTTGAACAACTGTCAGGTCACACTGTCTGAAGAGAAAACCACCGAGGAACATATAAGAGATCAAAGTTCTGCTCCAACAAGAATACCAGAAAACCGGGTTGGTTGAAGGTTAAGGTTTCCTTAATTTAGCCCGCCCCTCACTGGTAGGTTCTAAGAACAGAGGTTTGTCAGCTTCAAACCCTTCAGTCGAGAATAATACGTTTACCACTGAAGGTTTGGTATTATTACGAGACAAAAGACCTCCACTGACTCCCCTAAACAGGACATCCTAAAAGCAAGTTCCCAGCCTTGGGGTCCTCGGGTTTAGCAGCGAGAATGCGCCCACCAGAGCTAACATAATCACGTCTCGGAGGAGTGGCCTCGACTGAGTCCTCGGGAAATGGTCACCAGAGTCGACGATTTCTAAAGGAACATCTTGTCGTTACGGAACACTCGTAGGACAGAATATATCCAAAAGAAACCTCGTTTGGGTGTGGGTCTCATGAACGACTTAACGTAGCAACATGCCATGCAAGCCTCATGACTATCCACTCTAAAACCTGTGTGTACGCTCAAGCCTGGGTAGTGGGCTTATCTCTCATAGAACAACCCATCCCAACAAACAACCAACCCACAGATCCAACAAATACAACAATCATATGTGCATAATGCAATAAGATAAAACAGATAAATGCTGAAAGTAAATAACTGTACAAAAGAATAAACACCCAACAAACAAGAAACTCACAAAAGCTAGGAGGGACTCGCATAGGGAAACCGAATCCCTAGCAGAGTCGTCAGCTGTCGCAACAGTGCGAAAAAATAACCGGCGAGGAAAAAGAACAGAAGAGTCATCACCGTTCGTTATTTATCCCAAAGGAGGGAAAGGAAACGATTGAAGAAAACCTGAAGAAAAAGGAAAAGACGAGGTCTCGCAACCAAATCTAAGGTTCGGGAGTCGATTATGCGAAGGGAAGGTATTAACACCCCTACGCATCCGAAGTACTCTACGGGATCCACTCTTGTTGTTCTCGTCTAAGGGGTGTAGGTATATCTACAGTACTATCTGCTAAAAGAAGGTCAAAAGAAAATGACTCCCAAGGATGTCGCATCCACTGCCTATGTATCTCATCTGAACATGAGAATCAGAGTCTTCGTAGCTCGGCTACCTATGGATTAAAGAAAAGTGTTCCCGCTAAAAGACATCGCGTCTTATGCCTATGTATCTCATTTGGAATGAGAATCAGAGCAAAACGTAGTTCAACTAACTACGGGAACAAAGGGTCTCGATTGCAACTAGGGCAAGAGAAAGGGAAGGTCTCGATCACAACGAGGGCGAGAGAAAAGGATCGCAGCAAGGGCGAAAGCAAACAAGGATTAGTTGTTAGTCGTCAGTCAAACTCGGCAAGACATCGCGTCTCGTGCCTACGTATCTCATCTGAACATGAGAATCAGAGTTGTCGTAGTTCGGCTAACTACGAGAACAAGGGTCTCGATTGCAACTAGGGCAAGAGAAAGGAATCGCAACAAGGGCGAAAGCAAGCAAGGATTAGTTGTTAGTCGTCAGTCAAAACTCGGCAAGACATCGCGTCTCGTGCCTACGTATCTCATCTGAACATGAGAATCAGAGTTGCCGTAGTTCGGCTAATTACGGGAACAAGGGTCTCGATTGCAACTAGGGCAAGAGAAAGGAATCGCAACAAGGGCGAAAGCAAGCAAGGATTAGTTGTTAGTCTTCAGTCAAAACTCGGCAAGACATCGCGTCTCGTGCCTACGTATCTCATATGAACATGAGAATCAAAGTTGCCGTAGTTCGGCTAACTAGGGGTTAAGGATTGCCATCTGAACATGGACTTACAAAAGAGAACACCAGCTGTGTCAAGGGAAAGTGGGCAATGTGTTCAACGTCCTAGCAATAGGTGTCGCAGCTCGCTGAATCGAGTCTGAGGCAGTTACCTCTTTGCAATAGAACGGACTGACATGCCACAAGATCGGAGACGCACGAAAGGTCTAAAAATGGGGAAGCTCTGCCCTAGAATTGTCATGCAATGTGGACCTATGTGTTAGGATTTACAGAGGGGAACATCTACCTAATGTTAGCATGCAAAGAATAAGGTAATTCTACCTATGTTATCATACAAAGGGTTCTACCTAATTGGTGCTACCTAAACGGAACAAGAGTCGACGGATGGAGCAAGGAGAGGAGCCACGGATAAGGGTAGATGGCGATGCCTGAGGAAATCGACTTACAGGTAGATGGCGATGCCTGAGGCAATCGACTTACAAGAGGATGGATGAATGCGTGCTGGTTCTGTTAAGTTTTGAAAATGATTACTCGACGTTGGATCGAGCTTTTGATCTTGTTTTGAAATGATTATCGGATGTTCGTTTTAATTCTTGTATTAACAGATGAATAAAGAATGAAAGAATAAATATTATACACTTTATGGGATAGGGGTACATTTGTTATGAATGGGGATGGTTCATGGCAATCAAACAATAAGAATATATGCCTCAATCATCATACAAGTAGGCAACAGTTATCAATCAAATCAGATAAGTAAACATGTATAGAATCAAATAATGAAATAATAGAGTATTAAATAAAGCATGAGAAGTATGAATATGTTAAACAATCAAGCAATAGTAAGCATGGATGAAAGAAACAAGTGTAACATATGATAAATGAACCAGACAGATGAATAGATGCACAAAGGGTCCACTGAAATAATTAAATCAAGAAATGAGGTAAGGATCAAATAAAATCAAGATAAAAGGCCTCTAATACATGGCATATGAGATGAACAAGGGAGGATCAAAAGATCTCTTCAATTGCCATAAGCAATCCCTAAGTCAAACATCGATCATAAAGAAGTCAACTGAAAATTCAAGCCAACTTAATAAATATCAAATAAATAGAAAATTAATCAAGAAAATTATGAAAAATTAAACTAAATAAGGTGGGGTCAGGACATTATCATCCCCCCAAAAAGATTTTAAAAATAATGAAAATTGGTATGTGAATTAATTAAAACAAAACAGAAGTCAAACCAAAAGTCAATCAACAAGACTAGGTTAAAAATAAATCAAGAATAAATAGCAAATGGGAAATAAAATTCCAAGAAAAAGTCAGGTTGACCATGAGACAGTGGTCAACCTTCACCCCAAAAATCAGAAGCTTAAAATAATTCTAAGTTATTAAAATAAAATCAATAAAAAAATGTATGCTAAAATGAACCATTTAGAATTAATAATTAAAATAAAATATTAGTATTAAATAAATACGAAAATAAAAATTAAATAAAATTAAATAATGCATCAAGAAATATGGAAAATATTTTTGGATAACTTTATGATCAAAGAAAATATTTTAAATAATTAAAATCAAAACAGAAAATAAAAATGGGAATTAAAAAAGAAAATGAAAGAGGGGGTGCATCAGTACTTAATTGAACTGGGAAATAAAATAGGCGCTCATGGGCCTTGAAACAAGGGGTGTGAAAAGCGAACGGGCGAAGGGCCCATGATCCACAACCAAAAATTTAATCCAGGCGTTACATGAAATAACATTTTAATAAAAAATAGTCATGTGAACATGTTATCAATTGGGCAACTTCACTTAAGTGACTAAAAGGCAAAATAGCAATGGACGGCCACGATTAAAACATAGGCAAGGAATCCAAGGGCCCTCAAGGCGATACGTCATCGTCTTTCTCATTGGGCCAAGAAACCCTAACGCCATGCAAGAAAACGCAGCACATGCAGTGAGTTTCTTCCAACTTCAACAACAAAAATGCGGTCACCATAGAGCATCAAATGACACGAAATAAAACCCAGATATCAAATATGAAATGTGGAGATTAACATGATATCTTTGTTTGAGTGAAATGATGGCTTAATCATGGAGAAATATTGTCAACAAGATGTCAACATGGCCACGGATATAAACAGAAAATAACAACACAAATCCATAACATGAACATTGCCTCATGTTGAGGGCTTCAGAAATAGGCATAGGCATATGGTTAACATGAAAATGAACATGATGATGAGCATGGTAATGACATAGATGTATCAAGCATAAGAATGAGCAAAACAAATAGCCATGGAGTAATATGATTACCTAGTGGAAGCTTGGTCCACTGCCTCTTGGTTGTGGAGAGAATGGAAGAAGAGGATGCTGCTTTGATGCTTCAAGGACCTCAACTCAAGAGCTTGATGAAAACTGATCTGTGACCTCTCTTCCTTGCTTGCAACGAAATTCCAATGCTTCCCTTCAGATTTAGGGTTTTAGGCTTAAATATGTGGGTCTAACATTCTTAATGGGCTCAAAAATGACTTGTTTTTGGTTTATGAACAAAATGTGCATTTGGTGAGGTGGTGTTAGAAAGTTACTTATTTTGGCAAAGTTTAAGTGAGTGGAAATGTTGCTGCATGGACAAATGAGGTAACAAAAATGTGGGCTGTGTAATGAAGCATGGCTTGGTTGGTTTGGTTTGGCAAGAAATCATTTCAAAGTGGTGACTTTGTGGCAACATAACTTGATGAACAAACCACCAATTGATGAGATAATGCAAACAGTAGAAAGATATCATGGAGTATATCATGTTTCATGTTGAGCATGGGTGGAAATAATGAGTGGAAGAAGATGAAAAATGGGCCTCAATTTCAGGTCACACCATGGCAAGATTGGTTGGGCAAGCTAGGCATAAAATCTGCCTAGAAATTTCAAGTCATGGTGCCCACTTTAAGTGAGTGTATCTCTCAAACCATGGATCCAAATGAGATGACTCCAAAAGGAGGTGAAAGAGGACATGGCAAGGTATAATTGTTGTGAAGACAATATTTTTAATTGGTGCCTTGAAGTGCAAGAAAACTGGCCAAGAAGTTTTGACAAACTTTGAAGATTTTGAGAGTTAGAAATTTTTCTAAGTGTCCTAAAAATATGCCCCACTTTGACTAAGCATAACTTTCTCAATTTTGATCCAAATGGAACAAACTTTATATTTATAGAAAGCTTGGAACAAGATGAACAACTTTCATATTGGAGAAAGTTTCAAATGGAGCTTTTATATTGATGGAAAATGGGCTTAAAGTGAGTGCAACAATCATGAAAACTTGCCCTAAATGGAAAGTTGACCATTTCCAAATTAAGTAACTTTTCCAATTCCTGATTAAATGATGAATCCATGATCCAACCTTGATCAAATTTCACATGTAGGATGCCCTAGACATGAATTTTGAGATTCCACTCTCAAAAAGTCAGGAGTTGACTTTTCTGGCCCCACAATTGATTTTTCCCAAACTGTCTGATTCCCGATTCCAGTGATCAATTGAAGCACGTCTGGCTCAAATAAAAAGCTGATTTTTTGTATGTAGACCCTTGTGGACATATGGAGGGACATGGAAAAGAGTTTCACCCAAAGAACCAGAAATAAACTGATTTTATACCAAACACTAATTTTAGGGCAAAACTGATCGAGGACTGATTGCACTGCTTGCCAATGGATCTTTCTGAGATAATTGTGAATCTTACTAGGCCAAGATGCCTCTCCAATCGTGACATGGACAAGCTCCTCTACTTCCAACTAAACATTGCCTGTTGCAAGTAGCCATGAAAACCCTAGTTTCCTGATTAAATCTAGATGAACACTCTGATAGCTCTGAATCCTTCACTGATGAACTGTAGACCATAATAACATACCCGGAGCCCCCTGAGACCCTTGAGACTTGTATACTTAAAGAATGAAGTCTAATCCTCAATCTTGCTTAGTGTGGGCTTCTTCTGTTAAGGAGTGATCAATCAAAACCTGATTTCCATGTCACTAATGCAGTATGCAATGAGTATGACCTAGTATGATGCTAATGAAGTGTAAAACATAATCCCATGCTTCCAAGAAAAAATGAAGGGTAAATTTTGGGGTATTACAAATACATAGATATTTTATTAGCTGATGTGGGAGCTAGATGGTTTGAGGTGTTCGATAAATATGTTTAACTTTTCTAAGAAATAATAATGATAAAAGAGCACTTGTGTCTAGGTGTTTGTTTTTTACTATATTTTAATGCGTTGCAAATCTTACAAATAGTTCAAAGTGTTGTCAAATAGTCAAAATTCTTGTAAATTGGTAACGTTCAACATTCGAATTTGATTCCTTCATACATGCATTGGATATTTGAGTTTTCAGATTAATACTTATTTTTCCCTCTGTCGTATGGGCTGCTTTTGAAAAAAATCCCTGTAAAAAAAGTTTGAATTTTTTCCCTAACTTATAAAGATCCCCCTATTTTGGTCTCTCATTCAACCAAATCACATAAAAAAAGACATGACATGTTTGTTTTAAAGTATTTTTAATGACATGGATTACCTACTTGGCTTTTTTTTATCAATAATTCCTTTTTTAAATGCCATATTATTTCATTTCAATATTATTTTTAACCATTAATATTTTTTGGTTAATTTTTTAAATATTAAAAACAGGGGAATTCAACGTGGCATTTAAAATAAAAAGAATAATTAATAAAAAAGCCAAGAAGCGGCCTGTTTCCTTAAAAAAAGTTTGTCATGCCATTTATTTTGTGACTGGGTTGAGTGAGGGTGATCGGTCACCAATTCTACTAGTTTTCTGACACTGATCCGGTATGAGTTCACGAAATCGGTAACACTTTATTTTACCTTTTTATTATTTTGTCAAGTAAATTGTATGTTCGCATTTCCATTCACGTTTGGTTATTATCTTTAGTTTATGTCAATGTACTATATTTTATGCTTTCTTTTGGTAGTTCTGTTGATTTTCAGGTGCAAGCAAGAATGCCCAAAGATTCGCCAAGGAAATCGGGCGTTCCAGACTCCCGAAGAAGGATTTTTGAAGTTACAGTGGCCCTGACACGGCCATCCGTGTCGCCTAACACGGCCCGTGTCAGGGAAGGATAAAAGAAGAAGTTTTGGAAGAAAACAGTGGGCTGACACGGGTGCCCGTGTCAGCTGACACGACCCATGTCAGCAAGTCTGGCACTAGCATTGTGGAAACAGAAAAACAGTAAGCCAACACGGTCAGCCGTGTTGCCTTGGACGCCTCATCTTCTGATTTTATTTGAATTTTTGAACTTCTAACCCCGAAGGGCATTTTGGGTATTTTCTACATCGGTTAATTGATCAGTGACTATTTAGAGGACTTGTTGAGGAAAAGAAAAGGGACTTTTGCACGATAAAGATTGGTACGATCAAGAGTTTCGGAGAACGACGGTCCTTCAAAAGCGATTGCGATCGAAGATCAACGGAATCCCCATATCTTGTCATATCTAATTTGAATATTGTATTTTCTTTGAATAATATGAGCGACTAAACCCCCCAATTCCAAGGGGGTGTCCCTGATTTGATTATGTAATGACTTTGAATTCTTAAATCCCTCAATGTTATGTTTGTTATTCAATTTACTTGTGCAATGGTTTTAATGCGTTCGTTATCATAAAAATAAGGATTGTTATATGGTTAACAATTTGTGGGATTGCAATTGTTAAGGTTTTTGCACGACTAAACTGTAGTAGATATCACCTAGGGCTAGGGATATCCTATGGTTACTGGATATATCTTATTATTTCAAAAGCTTGGTTTCATCATAATTCCTTAAGGACTTAGCTATTAGGATGAATGACCCAAGGTTTCCCTCTAAGGCTTTAAGAGGAAACAATTTTAAGATTTGGTAATTAAATATTTGAACTAGTTGAGGAGATTTCCATTCAAGGTCATTGCAGGAAATAATCGCACACCGTACCCTGACATAATTCTCATATTTGTGTAAAAGCTATATTTGGCATTCTGCTTAATTCAATTATAGTTCAGATTTATTCCAAACCAAAAACTCCTGTTTTTGTTTAATTAAATCACGATTTAAACTATTATTACTACATAGTCCTCGAGATCGATATTTGGGAAATTTTCCTATTATTACTACATCGACAAAATAGTACAGTTGCTATTTTCTCGATCAGAGGGGCTAAAATAGGGGAATCTTTACAAGGTAGAGAGGGAATCCCAACTTTTCTTTACAAGAGATTTTTTTCGAAAGTCTCCCATATGACAGAGGGACAAAATAAGTATCGACCCTTGATGTTTTAATCATTTGTCCTTGACAATCACTTGCCTGTTAGGAATGAAGTCTTTGGAATTGTACTTTATGTACCTGTGAGATATTGGATCGAACTCTAGTATGGTAGAATGATAGCTTCTTCGTTCGACAATTCGACAAGACCTTAGCATGTCGTCGAAGTCTGTTCACATGCTGTAGTAGAAATATGTTAGGATTGTTAGCATGTCGAATTGAGCCTGTTTGTTATGCCCAATTGTTTAAGTTAGCTTGTTCTCTAAATTAGCTTGTGTAATGGGCATGTGTGTAAAACCCCATTAGGTTAGTGTGTTAGTTTTTTTATAAATAGCATACTAGTCTCTCATCATTGTATAAGGAAAATACTAATTAGGGTGAGAAAGGTTATTTTGCTATTTTGTAACACTTGTAATCTTGTTTCAAAGAGAAAATAAAGAATATCAATTTATAACCAATTTTATTGTGTTCTTATTATTTTCTTCTTTTCTACCATTGTGGGTTTATTAACGATCAAGAAACCAATTATACTTTGTAATTTCGACATCATTTTCACAATAAATTGGTGCGGTGAGTGTGGAGAAGATGTCGTCAACAAAGTATGAGATTGAAAAGTTCACTAGAGTGAATGATTTTGGTCTGTGGCACTTGAAGATAAAAACACTAATGGTTCAGCAGGGTTGTTTAGAAGCGTTGAAGGGAGCCGGAACCATGGACGTTGCGTTAAAGGATAAAGAAAAATTGACTATGGTAGAGAAAACCCACATCTCCATCTTATTGAGCCTTGGTGATAAGGTTCTTTGACAGGTTTCGAAGGAGACAACGATATCAAGCCTTTGGGATAAACTCAAAAGTTTTTACATGACTAAATCATTGGTCAATCGCCTATTTATTCATTCAAGATGAGTGAAGATAAAGTTCTGGCTGAGCAGTTGGATATGTTCAACAAGATAATTCTCAATCTTGAAAATATCGATGTAAAGATCGAGGATGAAGATCAAGCGCTATTACTGTTGTGTGCTTTACCCAGAACACATGCCATCTTCGATTGGTGAAGGTCTATCGATTAGGGTATCTGACCTTTGAAGAAGTTCAATCAGCCTTGTAATCTAAGGATTTGAACGAACGAAATGAGCACATGCCATCTTCGATTGGTGAAGGTCTATCGATTAGGGCAAAAAGTCAGCAAAAGTTTTATAGTGGTAATACATCTGGTGATGTTATCACTGTAAGAAGGAAGGTCATATAAGAAAAATGTTCCCTGACTGCCTGAAAGATCATGGATGTAAGGATAATGTCAATGTAACCATTGTTCAAGATGATTTTGAATCATTTGATATTCTTGTGGTTTCAAGCAGAGACTCAAGTAAATAGTGGATTATGGATTCAGGTTGACTTGGCACATGACTCCAAACAAAGACTTGCTCGAGGAAATATGTGATCAAGATGTTGGATATGTATTGCTTGGAAATAATAAAGCTTACAAGATTGCAGGTGTTGGATCTGTGAGATTCAAGCTCCATGATGAGTCCATAAGGTTGTTGACTAAAGTCATGTATGTACCTGATTTGAAGAGAAATTTGATTCTCTTAGTGAATTCGACAAGAAAGGATATGTTTTCCAAGGAGAGAAAAGTATTCTAAAAGTTATGAAGGGGTCGAAGGAAGTCTTAAGAGGCGTGAAGAAACAAGGCTTGTATACCCTTGAGGATGAAGTTGCGAGTGGTTCTGCAGATGTTGCATCCACGAAACCTTTGTCGAAGATAGAAATTTGGCACATGAGATTGGGACATGTCAGTGAAAGGGGTCTGGCCGAATTGGGGAAACAAAATCTACTCGGAGGAGACAAAGTCGAAAAGCTGAAGTTTTATGAACCCTGTGTACTTGAAAAATCTTTCCGAGTGAAGTTCAATAAAGGAAAACAAAGAACATATGGATCCCTTGATTACATCCATGCTGATCTTTGGGGGTCTACGAGGCGCCCATCATATTCAGGAGCAAGGTATTTTCTATCTATAATTGATGATTATTCCAGAAAGTTATGGGTATTCATCCAGAAGACTAAGGATGAAACTTTTGAGAACTTCAAAAGTTGGAAGACTCTGGTCGAAAATCAGACTGGCAGGAAGGTCAAGAGGTTGAGAACCGACAATGGCCTTGAAATTTATAATGAGGCATTCAACAATTTTTGTGCAGCCTCTGGTATTGCAAGGCATAAAACTACTGCAGGTACTCCCCAACAAAATGGTTTAGCTGAAAGGTTTAATTGAACCATTTTAGAAAGAGTTAGATGCATGTTAACTAGTGTTGGATTAAAGAAGTTGTTTTGGGCATAATCTGTTTCGACAACAACATATATGATAAATAGATGTCCTTCGACTGTGTTAGATATGGAGACACATGAAGAAATTTGCTCGGAACATCCACCAAATCTCAACAAACTTAGAGCATTTGGCTGCATAGTCGATGCTCACATTAGGCAGGACAAGGTCGAACCTAAAGCTCTGAGATGCATGTTCATAAGATACCCTGAATAAGTCAAAACTTATAAGCTATGTTGCCTAGAGATATGTCACATGAGGTGTATCACCAGTCAAGATGCAATTTTCAATGAAGCTGAGATGTATTTCAAGAAAACTGATGATGTTAGTCGAAGTGCACAAATATCTGAAGAAGAGATAAAACAAGAAAAGGTGGAGCATGTCAATGCTGAATTGCGTATCCCAGATCAAGTTGAAGGAGAAGCACAATATGCTGAAGATACTGAAGAAGATGAGGAAACTGTCGATGACTACTTGTTGGCAAGAGATAGGCCGAGAAAGGTCATCAAGCCACCTTAAAGAATTGGGTATGAAAATCTCATAGCTTATGCCTTAATCTCTGCAAGTGAGGTTCTAGATGAAGAACATAAAGACTATAAGGAAGTTACAAGGATTCTTAATAAGACTGAATGGATGAAGGCCATTGATGATGAGATTAAGTATCTTCATGATAACCACACTTGGTAACTGATAAAGAAACCTGTCGGAGCTAGGTTAGTCAGTTGTAAGTGAATTTTCAAAGTTAAGGAAGGAATCAAATGAGTGACGTCGAAGAGATACAAGGCAAGATTGGTCGCAAGGGGTTTCACTCAAAAAGAAGATGTCAACTTCAATGATGTGTTCTCTCATGTTGTGAAGCACAATTCCATTCGAATGTTACTTACCATAGAGGCACAATTCGAGCTAGAACTGGAACAAATGGATGTGAAGACTGCTTTCTTGTATGGAGATCTAGATGAAACAATCCTGATAAGTCAACCTGAAGGGTATGTAGAAAAAGGTAAGGAAGATTATGTGTGCAAGCTGAATAGATATTTACATGACTGAAACAATCTCCATGACAATGGGATAGGAGATTCGACAAGTTCATGGCACACATAGGTTTCATTAGAAGTTAGTTTAACCACTGTGTTTACTTCAGATTTTGACCTGGAAATTCATTTATTATTTTGTTGCTTTATGTGGATGATATTCGAGGATGTAATGAAGGTGAAGGCTGAACTCAATAGAGAGTTTGATATGAAGGATCTGGGAGCAGCATCCAGGATTCTTGGGATTGACTTCTGAAGAGACAGAAAACAATTGAAATTATGCTTATCTCAAGAGACATACCTACGGAAGATTCTCGATAAGTTTGGTATGTCAAATTCAAAGCCTGTTGTGACTCCGACAAACCCCTAAATTCAAGCTGAGTACAGATTAGTGTCCCAGTATTGAGGTTGAACGGGCTTATATGAAGAGCATACAATATGCTAACATAGTGGGTTCTTTAATGTATGATATGGTATGTGCTAGACCCGACATAACATATGCAGTAAGTCTTGTAAGTAGGTACATGAAAAATCCTGGAAAGGCTCAATGGGAAGCATTGGAATGGATTCTAAGGTACATAAATGGGTCTCTAAATAGAGCCTTGATTTATGGTGGAACATGTCATGAAAATAGTAAAGCAAAAATTGAAGGGTATGTCGACTCTGATTATGCAGGTTGTATGGATTCCAGAAAATCTATTTCCGGATACATGTTCATTATGTTTGGCACAACAATTAGTTGGAAAGAAACAGTTGAGAAGGTTGTTGCCTTATCAAATACTAAAACAAAATATATCACCCTCACTGAAGTTGTGAAAGAAGAATTGTAGCTTGAAGGTTTTGCTAAGGAACTAAAACTTCAAGGTCGAGTTATCACTGTTAAATGTGATAATCAAAGTGCTATACACCTGTCGAAGAATTTAACCTACCATGAGCGAACCAAGCACTTCGATGTGAGGCTGCATTTTGTTAAAGGGGAAATCGAGCATGGAGAAGTCCAAATGCTAAAGGTTTTGACAAATCACAATGCTACTGATATGATCACCAAGACATTACCAAGTGGCAAGTTTTTCCACTACATGCAGTTGATAAAGCTGCATGAAGAAAGATAGTTTATTCCCTTGATGTTATAGAGTTTGTTCCAAGCTGGAGATTTGTGAGATATTGGATCGAACTCTAGTATGGTCGAAGGGTAGCTTCTTGGTTCGATAATTCGACAGGACATTAGCATGTCGTCGAAGTCTGTTCATATGCTGTAGTCGAAATATGCTAGGATTGTTAACATGTCGACTTGGGCCTGTTTGTTATGCCCAATTGTTTAAGTTAGCTTGTGCAATGGGTATGTGTGTAAAAGCCCATTAGGTTAGTGTTTTATTTTTCTTATTAATAGCATACTAGTCTTTCATCATTATATAAGGCAAATCCTAATTAGGGTGAGAGATGTTATTTTGATATTCTGTAACACTTGTAATCTTGTCTCAAAGAGAAAGTAAAGAATAATAATTTATAACCAATTTCATTGTGTTCTTATTGTTTTCTTCTTTTCTACCCTTGTGGGTTTCTTATCGATCAAGAAACCAATTATAATTTGTAATTCCGACATTGTTTTCACAACAGTACCAAGCCTTATCCTTTCATTTCTTGCAATTACACAATTGATATGATGTAACCAAAGAGAGAACATTTCCTTTCGTGATACAACATAAAATGTATTTTTCATATGGGCATATGTAATCAACTCTTGATTTAGACACTAGTGGTTACTTGCACCGAGTACACATGATAATGTCTCTCTAGGTAGAAATGATCATGTTTTCCTTGAGGTATAAATGGTCAACCTTGTTGACTTTGACACATATGATCATTTACTTCAGGGGCCAGATTAGACTTGAGGTTTAGATGGTTAAACTTGTTGACTCTAACACATATTATCATTTCTCTATCTAAAGACAGATGATAAGTTATTCTATTTAGAAATATATGATAATTCCCTTTTATACTAGGGGACAAATGATTAATTTTCTTCTTGAGTGTAGATGATCATATGGTCAAACTCATTGACCTCTACCACAAATGATCATGGTTCAAATTTTTTTAGATGATTGTAAATTGTTCCAACATGGACACAAACACATTATAGTACCAATTGTTCTTAATTATATTGTTATCATAAAAACTCAACAATTAAAGGATATTGTTCTTCAAACCATATTTGTTTCAATTATAATTCCTCATGACACACTTATAAATGATTTTATTGGAAAAAATTCAAGGTCAAATTGAGTAATTGCATTAAAATTAAAATTAAGGTCCATGGTTGGCCCACTATGTTCATTATAGTACCTTCTACACTAATTATAATATGTTTATGAGACATTATTGGGTTTTTGATCCAAGAAAAATGAATATAGGTGGGTACAATAAAAATAGAATATATCTTGGCAACCCCTTCTTTAACGAATTAGACACACCTTCAATATTTATTATGTAAAGTAAATTATCCTTGAACATTCATTTTAAGTCTTTTTGGACAGGCAAAAAGTATGCACCCCTTTTTTGAAATTAAATAAGGATGAAGAGTTTTGATGGTATTTTTAAGGACAAAAGGAATTTGAAAAAAATCAAGAGATATCTAGTCAACCCACCATTTATGATGCCTTGTGTAAATAAAGACCATTAAAACTATATATTTTTCCCTCAAAAGATACAATAAGAAGTTTGCTCGCTTAAGAAGATCTATCTGGAATTGAGATAGCCATTTATTACTTAAGTAAAATCCTTATAGATGATGAAACTAAGTATAATGCTATTGAGAATAATTTTTTTGATTTATTATTTAAGGAAAACCCTTGTAGATGCTGAATTTCCATTAATGTATGTCCCATTAAAATCAATGAAAGCCTAATTGATAGAAGACTTACTATAAAGTAGTTTAGTAGAAGATGGTGAGAACTTCGAACATGACTAAAGACTCCATGGAAACTATACTTGGATGGTTCATGTATTTAAAAAAGTAGTGAAATTGGAATTGACATTGCATTTCTTCAAGGATACTCAACTAAGTTTGTGTATAAACTATGTAGTACATGTTCAAATGATGAAGCAAAACATGAGTCTCTAAATGTAGACATCAAATTTATATTTGATTTCAAGGCTAGGAATGTACTTATTTGAGGGGATTCAAACCGAGTATTTATTGTGTTGAATTAAATTTACAAGTACAAAAATCCAAATTTAATAAGATATTGCAAAATTGCTAATAGGTTCTTATCTAATGGTACATTATAAATGTGTTTAGATGAAATTGAAAACTATAATGATCTATCTCTTTGTTCCGTTTGGATTGACTGCATTTTAAAAAGAAGAGCATAAAGAAGTGTGCATGTTTGCCAAGCTATTTCAAGATGATTTTTTGGTGCAAAAGAGACACATGCTAGACGCGATGTCACAACATGTGGGTACGGCATTTGGGCCATGTTCAATAGGCCAGATTGCTGTGTTTTGGGACGAATTTTCTATTGAAGATTTAGTTAGATTTTATTGCTTTTATTTAGCAATATGATTATATGATTTATTGGACAGTTGTGAACATTAAATAAGATTTTAATGTGATTTTAATTTTAATTTGAAACAAAAAAATCATATCTTTTTGTTGGCGATATTTATGAAACAAATAATATCCAACAAATTGTGCAAGGATTTTGGACGAGATTAATTCAAATATCCAAGGAGAAAAGCCCAAAATACTTTTGCTATATAAGAAGCTCAAAACCTACATTGTAAAGCAAGTAATACATTGAATATATTAGAGTGATAGAGTTTATTTAAGTCCTTGTTATTGTTGTATGTACACCACACTATGTTTTAGTAACTTGGCATAGTTGTAAGTTTGTCGTTGAGTTGTAAATCAACATTCAACATTGTGAATTGAAGTCGTTCACTAAGATTTAATGATTGAGACAAAGTGAGAGAGGATATCATATTTAGGGGAGTCCTAAATAGAAAATTGTTGGATAGTGTTAGGAAGAGGCATTAAACAACATAGGGTTTGTTGGTTCATATAAGACTAATTATACTAAACTACTAATAGCGAATTTCCTTTCTTGGGTTGGAAACCAACCCTCAAGACGTAAGTGATGTTACATCGAACCGGGTTATCAATTATTGTGTTCTTTATTGATTTTCTGCTCCATCATCTTGTACAATTTAATATGTGTTAATTGTGGTGATTCTAGTTTATCTTATCGAACCAATTGGCATCAGAGCAGGAACCCTAGCATGTTGAGTGAGCTCTAGGGAAGATAAATTCTTATCAAATGAACCCAATTAAAGATGGAGGATCAATCAATAAACCACTTGTTTTAGATGGAACCAATCATGATTATTGGAAGGCTATGACGGCGTTCTTTCTCAAATCCATGGGCAAAAAAGCATGGAAAGTTGTGATAAAATAGTGGAAACAAACAATGGTTACTTATGAAGATGGAACTTCTAGCTTAAAACCAGAAGCTGAATGGAATAATGCTGAAGATGAGGAAGCTCTTGGAAACTCTTGGAAACTCCAAGACTTTGAATTTCATATTCAATGGTATGGACAAGAACATGTTCAGGTTGATCAACACATGTCCAGAAGCTAAAGAAGCATGAGAGAGTATCAAAATTTCACATGAAGGCACATCCAAAGTTCATATGTCAAGGTTACAGCTACTTACCCCTAAGTTTGAGAATCTGAGGATGAATGAAGATAAATCTATATGTGAATTCCATTTAAAGTTGTGTGATATTGCCAACACTTCATTTTCCTTAGGTGAAAAGATGCATGAAGAAAATCTTGCCAAGAAAATTCTCAGATCATTACCTAAGAGATTTGATACGAAAGTGGATACTATTGAAGAAGCTCGGGTCTTGAGCAAAATTAAGGTTGAAGAATTCTTTGGTTCCCTGCAAACCTTTGATATGTCCATCAATGAAAGGTCAGAAAATAAGAACAAAGGTATAACCTTTTTTTCCAATACTAAAGAGAGTCAAAGTGATAAAGAAGAGAACTTGTCAGATGATATAACTTTTCTTGGTAAAAAGTTCAACAATTCCTTGAAATATATGAACAGAAAGTGGAGGACAAATGTCTAAGACAAGAGGTCTGACATTAGTCCTCAGATCAAAGGCATGAGTGTATACAAACCTAATGGTGGTAAAGGTACTCAACACTTTGAATGTGAAGGCTTTGTACACACTAAAGCATAATGTCATACTTTCTAAAGAAACAAAAAAGGAACTTTCCATCACTTGGTCCGATTCTGATAATGAAAGTGAGGAAGAATCTAACAATGTGATGGCATATTCTGGAAGATATGAGTCCAGTACTTAAGACCTGTCTGAAGAAGATCTTGGTACATCATATAGGCTCCTACACACCAAGTGGGAACAAGCGTGCTTAATAATAGACAATCAGAATAAAACCATACGTGTGTTTCAAAAGGAAGCATATAAGCTTTCCTCAACCATCACATGTGTAGATAGAAAGGTTTCATCTCTAAACTCCAAACTAGGACACATGATTCAATATAAAAGTAATGTGAATATACTTGATGGAATGGTGGAGTTTGGATAAATGTCTAAAGACATTAAGAGAATAAATTTTAGGACGAGCATGAAAAAAAACATGAAGATTCCCTAAATGTAGGTTGTTCTACCTGAAATGAAGGCTGAGGTTCTAAGGCCGGACCATATGTCATAGCTTCATGTGAAACATGTGTCACCTCTTTATAGTAGTAATAGGAAAATGCCTCTGAAATGTCACCATTGTGGTTAATTTGGACATATAAGGCCTTATTATTACGATTCACATCGATGTAATCATCTTGATAGTCCATCAAAGCTGATGAAGAAAAGATGCAAGAAAGTCCACAATAAGAAGAAGTGGAAATATGATGCTACTTTAACTAGTCCCATAGTTCATACATCATATAGAGGTTCCTCATTAAAGGGAAGGTTGATGGTCAGGCTGGAGGTCCTTCCAATTTTGAACAACCTACAATGGTTCAGAAGAATAAGCTAAAGAAGAAGAATGGTTATGACTCAAGTTTTCCTATTAGAGTTCCTTCTCATATGACCATTGTTTTGATTAATGAAAATCGTGATAGGGTTGTTGGAAAATATGGAACTAATGTATTGAAATCTAACTACGAGATGTATGAATCAGATAATTCTCTCCATAACATTCCTCTTGTTGTTGGTGGAAAGGTGAATGTTCCACTTAGGTCTAGGCCTATGAGAAATCATCATGACATTCTAATGTATTATGGTGAAGATTCCTAGGAAACAAATTTGAGTAGTCTAGATGGTGATAAAGATGTGCCAGACATCATGTCCGATATGTTAATAAAGTCTCAAGTGCATAAGGAGAGTGATGATCGTGTCCATGAAGATGTTTAGGTTGTTACAACTGTAGCTAATGGTGGTGGTATTGAT
Source organism: Lathyrus oleraceus (assembly GCF_024323335.1). Lineage (NCBI taxonomy): Eukaryota > Viridiplantae > Streptophyta > Magnoliopsida > Fabales > Fabaceae > Lathyrus > Lathyrus oleraceus. The sequence continues at coordinate 427,271,083 of NC_066585.1, read as the reverse complement.
AACCATGATCATTCATTAGAAGATGTGCAGACACTGGGTGAAGGAGTGATAAGTAAGAATTAAAGCATTCTTCTATTTTGTGCTACAAATAGCAAGGAGAATAAATTGATTACAATAGGCACATAATCTATAAATGATATTCCTGCCCATATTGAAGAGAATGTTGATCTCATGGACTTAATGTGGAGCAATTTTCTGCGGCCAAATCAAGAAACTTTATGCTATTTGGTAATTAAGATGTAAGTTTCTATGATTCTTTTGCCCATCTTGGAGCCATCAGATTGATTCTAAGACTATCATTCATTATAATGGTCAAACATTAACAAATAAATATTAAAAGTGCCTTCTTCAATAGGGACTTGAATGTGAATGTCATTTTGGAAGCTCCTACTGATATTAACAATATGAAGGGTGTTAACATGGGAGATTGTGAGGATCTGATGATAGACACTATTGCGAAGGATGACAATGCAGTTTGTTTAACAAATATTGACTAAGTTTGAGTTAAGCATGATAGAAGATGTTAACTACCTTCCTGATTATCAACTGAAGAAAATGAAGGACTATACATGTGATTCCTAAGGTTTGCATGCTGTAAGAAGTTGCACTCAAATCTTGTGGAGTAACCAAATGCTCAAATATGCCATCAAAGATGATAAGGAATATGTTTTCCAAGATGTGCATGACATCTTGAGTAACATAGTGGTAACTAAGTTCCCAACTCAGAGGAAGGATGAGTAAGCTGTTCTTGGTAACTGTGAAGGAACTATAAATAGACCTTTATGGAGATTGACAAAGGAGTTAAACAATTTTTCCAAGAGAAAATACAGAAGATAATAGTGTGAGGATAATGGAGAGAAAAAAGAGTTTCTTCTTCTCACCATTTCATGTATCAGATGCTGAGCCTTGGCGCAACTAGAGTCACCTCTGGCTGAGTATCCATCTCAAGAAGTCTTCAAATTACTTTTAGGTTTACATTTCTTTTTAATTATTTGTTTGAGAATGTATCCTTTGAGAACCACGTATGTAGTTTGTATTCAGCTCATCATGAGTCAAACCTTTCTTTTGTTGAATAATGAGAAGTTAATGTTATGTTATTTTATGTTAA